>NC_069504.1:648301403-648493903 GCF_027579735.1 Bombina bombina
AACACAAACATTTGGAAACAACAGAACATTCCTTTTTCCCCGGGATACGTGTTGCTGGCTAGCAACCATTCTAGGTTTTTACATGAATTATTGCTAGTGTCATTGTGTAATTGATTGCTACACCAACATGTTTAGTGCGGCCATATATGCCTCAAATGAAAAGAAATTACAGGAGTTTAGTATCCATATTAGCTAAGCAGTAACATGGTTAATTATATAACTATGGTAACTGTGTAAACTGTAACTATTTAACTAAAGTGATAAACCTGCTGCACACAATTAAATGATTCATAAATGTAATTATCTGGAACTTGAATCAAAAATACTGAATTTAGGGCTAGATTTTGAATTAGAATGTCTTTTTTAGCAAATGAACACCCTCCATGTGACTCAAGTGATAAATCCTGTAGAAAATGTATGGATAGTGGCACATGTGTGTTTAAAAGCCTGTATCTTAAAGGGACATTGCAGAAAGCTTTTGTTTTGTACATCTAAAAGACAGCACTTGAAAATGTTTCTTTGCTGCTGTTTTTTTGTTGTTGTTTTTTTCTTAATTCTTATTCCTGAATAAAATTAAATGTGTTCTTGTTATACTTGCAGAGGCATATTCTTCTCCACCAGTAAAGGAGTGGCAGTTATCCTTACCCCCCCCCCCCCCAATATGTATAAATGTAACATGACAGAAAAGCTCTAGGTGCTAAATGTAAATAGTATAAATCTTTCCCTTTAGTTAGCTGGATAGAGTACTAGCTAAAGGTGCAAAAAAATGTGTATGTCCAGAGGAAAGGACTGGCATACGCCTCATATGTTACTGTCAAATGTGGTCAATCACTGCTCTATTGGTGACTGACAAGGAGGGGTTAATCACTGTTGTATATATGGCTGGCAGCAGTGGGCAAACACTATTGTAAATGCAGACACATCGTTCTTTGTGTATCCTGCAGGAAGGAGATTATAAAGAGCTGCTCAGTTGTTAAAAGTACAAACAAGGGTACTATTATATAAAATGGGCCAGGTGAGGTGAATTTTCTGTGCCTAAGGTGGCACACAACCATAATCACTGAATAGCGCCCTGTGTATAGATGTGGAGGGATATTACAAAAAGTTACATAAATAAACATAAATCAATATACAATTAAAATCTATGCTGCTAAAAACAGTGCACAATCTAAAGACTTTCAAACCTATGAATGGATTTTTAGACTGTGCAAAATGAAGTATATGAAGTATATTTCAGACAAAAGGGCAAAAAATTTGACATTAAGGGGTCGATTTATTATCGGTCTGTCCGACATGACATGATCATGTCCGACAGATATCGATGAATGCCGACAGCATACGCTGTCAGCATTTATCATTGCACAAGCAGTCCTTATAAACTGCTTGTGCAATGCGGCCACTAGCAGGGGTGTCAATCAACCCGATCGTTTGAGATCGAACGGATTGCTGTCCGCAGCCTCAGAGCAGGCGGGCCAGTTAAGGAGCAGCGGTCTTAAGACCACTGCTTCATAACTGCTGTTTCCAGCGAGCCTGAAGGCTCGCGCAGAAACAGGAGCATCAGGGGTCATTCGGCCCTTGATAAATCGGCCCCTAAGAATATATTTTGGTTGAAAACTGCTAACTTAGAGAGGCCAAAAAGAAAATCTATAACCAAGGTTTTCAAATCAATGCAAACTGCATGAACCTGCTATTTGATTTGCATAATTTGCAAAATTTGCTTTCTGGGCTCTCTAGGTAGTGGGGGACAGACACAATTTTTGCACAAAAGCAAGAGGTGTTTAATCTTATTTTAAATTTATACTATGGGGCTGAATTATCAAGCTCTGAATGGCTCGTGGGAATCAGTAGTTATGAAGCAGCGGTCTAAAGACCGCTGCTTCATAACTTGTCTGCCTGCTCTGAGGCCGCGGACATCAATCTGCCCGGTCCTATATGATAGGGCTGATTGACACCCCCTGATAGCGGCCGATTGGTCACAAATCTGCAGGGGGCAGCATTGCACAAGCAGTTTACAAGAACTGATTGTGCAATGATAAATGCCGACAGCGTATGCTGTCGGCATTTATCGATGTGCGGCAGACATGATACGCTACATCGTATCATGTCCGTTTTTTTGTGCTGCCCTAGGTACTGGGAAATCTCCTGTCCCCTAAATCCCCCACTTACAACAATTCATATTTACTGCATATATTCTTACAACTTGAGGGCACATGGATGAGTCACCATCAATAGACAACTAGTGATTTGTATTAAAATTATTAAATAAAATATTTGTAGAGTGAAGTGGGAGGACATTATACCACCATCCTACCCCTCAAAATGTGCTGCTACCCCAAATGTGTGCTGCCCTAGGCACACACCTGGGAAATCCAGAAGATTAATAAAGTATGTTCCTTTTAAATATGTAACATAAAGGACTAATTAGATGGACCTATTTCCATTTCTCAACAGTCAATGGCCGAGGTGCTATAGCAGCTTTAAACATTATTATTTTGTAGTAACAAACAACTAAAGTACATGCACTGTAATGAATATTTTTGTTGTAATCATCATGTTGTAAAATTTACAACTGCAATAGCTGTATATCTATTTAAGGAATTTTGTACTTAGGAATGTTGAGAAAGCAGTATAAATTACATGCAGCCGGAATTTTATTTCACCAACATTTTTAAAAGAACATTACAGTAAAAATGTAAATGTGCATAAGTATTATAAAACCATTTATTTAGTGTAACAAAAAGGATTCATTATAACATAAAAATTTGATTAAAATTGATAAGTAACTAACTTCCTTTTTGTATATGTGGCTTCTGTCAATCTCTCCAAAAGCTGGTATCCAAAGCAATGCTTCAAGGGGCTGGGTGGGGAGTGCAATTTGATTAAATCAGCAACAACAATTATATTCCACTCACAGTTTTTATTTCCAGTTCTCTCTTATCCAGTGCCTGATGTCAAAAGGAAAAAAAGAAGACAAAACATTGTAGTACAATCAATGCAAGCAAAGCTGGAGTAAAAGAATTTACTTTTATTGGTACTAAAAAATGATAGCTTTACAATGCAGTTCACTCTACATGGTTCAACGAGTTCACTATATTTCTCAAGAGCATTTGAAATGTCAGTATAACTAATACAAATAAGATAGGCAATATTATTGTTGATGCTGGAATAATCCTCAATTCTTAAACTGTGTTTATTTCTTCATTTACAAACTCTTAAGCCGTCAGATTGCACCCCTACTTTAAAGCATTAATGCATTTGGATTTTAAATTGAATCAATTCTTAAATAAATTTGTATTATGTGTGTGTGTGTGTGTGTGTGTGTGTGTATGTGTGTGTGTGTGTGTGTGTGTGTGTGTAAAACAATATTAATTGTGAGGGGGTGGAAGTCTTGGTGAGTTTCCACACATTTTTTATAGGACTTGACCCCTAGTGCAGCATGCCTCTGAAACAGTGATACATTTTACTACAAGCATTTTTACTAATACAAGTGCTTGGAGCTCATAATAGGTTCCTAGAACATGGATCTCTTACTGAAACACCTATAGATCGGTTACTTTTAGCATTATTTATTTCATATATGTGGTAAGAGTCCATGATCCGTTACTTCTGGGAAATACTCTCCCTGCCACTAGGAGGAGGCAAAGATTCTCAAACCCCAAAAGCTCTATATAATCCCTCCCATCTCTATGATAGTTAGTCTTATCTTTTCCTCTGCTGGAGGAAGGTGAAGAGTGAAGATATGCTGATGATTTCTTCATTGAGAGGGTTCTCAGAGTGAGTTGAGGCCCATTCCCCCTCAGAGTACAGTGCTTGTCAGAGGGAAGTTTAGGGTGTGTCTCATTTTTTCTTTCCAAGATAAATGATTATGTTAAAAAGTTTTATGTTTGTTGTAGTCACTATTTTTTTTTTACATATATTATCTCTTTATTTAGATATGTGCTTACTTATTATTCTACTCCGGCATTGTTACACTCCGTCCCCTTCTCATTTTTTGTTTTTGCACTGCAATTTAGAGAGCTGTCCCACCTGCCCTCTAATTATGCATGACGCAATGCTGATGTTGGATAAATTGTCCGTGCATGCTTTATGCTCCCCATGCATAGCTTGAATGCTAAGAAGCAGCATGACGTTAGGAACGCGTGTGCAAAGGATCCTCTCTTTTTTTTATCTGAAACATGCTAAAATTTCAACAAATCTGATTGGAGAAGGGTGAAAACAAAAAAGGAGCGGTTTGGTAAAAAATACAAAAGTAAGCTTGCAAATTGTAAGTTTTCATCACTGAAACTCCTATTATTTTTTAATTTTACATTTGATGAAAAAGAATAAGTGTTGTGAATTTATCATCACTTTAAGTCAATATCCTCCTAATGATGTTGCAGGGACTTGTCTTTTGCCTCCTTTTTGGCAAGCTTGTATATATATTTTTATATATAGCTTTGGGTCAGGTCAGACACATTTTCCCTTATATATAAGGAGCTTTTTATTGGGATCTGTTTTTTTTAGTCACCAGGGAAATTTCTTTTTACCCTTTTAACATTGCAAATTAATATTTCTTTCATGTAATTAGCAAGAGTCCATGAGCTAGTGACGTATGGGATATACATTCCTACCAGGAGGGGCAAAGTTTCCCAAACCTCAAAATGCCTATAAATACACCCCTCACCACACCCACAAATCAGTTTTACAAACTTTGCCTCCTATGGAGGTGGTGAAGTAAGTTTGTGCTAGATTCTACGTTGATATGCGCTCCGCAGCAGGTTGGAGCCCGGTTTTCCTCTCAGCGTGCAGTGAATGTCAGAGGGATGTGAGGAGAGTATTGCCTATTTGAATGCAATGATCTCCTTCTACGGGGTCTATTTCATAGGTTCTCTGTTATCGGTCGTAGAGATTTATCTCTTACCTCCCTTTTCAGATCGACGATATACTCTTATATATACCATTACCTTTACTGATTCTCGTTTCAGTACTGGTTTGGCTTTCTACTACATGTAGATGAGTGTCCTGGGGTAAGTAAGTCTTATTTTCTGTGACACTCTAAGCTATGGTTGGGCACTTTTATGTAAAGTTCTAAATATATGTGTTCAAACATTTATTTGCCTTGATTCAGGATGTTCAACGTTCCTTATTTCAACATCTAATACTCAGAGTGTTCCTGTTAACATAAGAGATTTTGTTTCTAAATCCATTAAGAAGGCTATGTCTGTTATTCCTCCTTCTAGTAAACGTAAAAGGTCTTTTAAAACTTCTCATTTTTCAGATGAATTTTTAAATGAACATCATCATTCTGATTCTGATAATGATTCCTCTGGTTCAGAGGATTCTGTTTCAGAGGTTGATGCTGATAAATCTTCATATTTATTCAAAATGGAATTTATTCGTTCTTTACTTAAAGAAGTCTTAATTGCATTAGAAATAGAGGATTCTGGTCCTCTTGATACTAAATCTAAACGTTTAAATAAGGTTTTTAAATCTCCTGTAGTTATTCCAGAAGTTTTTCCTGTCCCTGATGCTATTTCTGAAGTAATCTCCAGGGAATGGAATAATTTGGGTAATTAATTTACTCCTTCTAAACGTTTTAAGCAATTATATCCTGTGCCACCTGACCGATTAGAGTTTTGGGACAAAATCCCTAAGGTTGATGGGGCTATCTCTACTCTTGCTAAACGTACTACTATTCCTACAGCAGATAGTACTTCCTTTAAGGATCCTTTAGATAGGAAAATTGAATCCTTTCTAAGAAAAGCTTACTTATGTTCAGGTAATCTTCTTAGACCTGCTATATCTTTAGCGGATGTTGCTGCAGCTTCAACTTTTTGGTTAGAAGCTTTAGCGCAACAAGTAACAGATCATAATTCTCATAGCATTGTTAATCTTCTTCAACATGCTAATAACTTTATTTGTGATGCCATCTTTGATATCATTAGGGTTGATGTCAGGTATATGTCTCTAGCCATTTTAGCTAGAAGAGCTTTATGGCTTAAAACTTGGAATGCTGATATGTCTTCTAAGTCAACTTTGCTTTCCCTTTCTTTCCAGGGTAATAAATTATTTGGTTCACAGTTGGATTCTATTATCTCAACTGTTACTGGAGGGAAAGGAACTTTTTTACCACAGGATAAAAAATCTAAAGGTAAATTTAGGTTTAATAATCGTTTTTGTTCCTTTCGTCACAATAAGGAACAAAAGCCTGATCTTTCACCCACAGGAGCGGTATCAGTTTGGAACCCATCTCCAGTCTGGAATAAATCCAAGCCTTTTAGAAAACCAAAGCCAGCTCCAAAGTCCACATGAAGGTGCGGCCCTCATTCCAGCCCATCTGGTAGGGGGCAGATTACGATTTTTCAAAGAAATTTGGATCAATTCAATTCACAAACTTTGGATTCAAAACATTGTTTCAGAAGGGTACAGAATTGGCTTCAAGATAAGGCCTCCTGCAAAAAGATTTTTTCTTTCCCGTGTCCCAGTAAATCCAGCGAAGGCTCAGGCATTTCTGAAATGTGTTTCAGATCTAGAGTTGGCTGGAGTAATTATGCCAGTTCCAGTTCTGGAACAAGGACTGGGGTTTTATTCAAATCTCTTCATTGTACCAAAGAAGGAGAATTCCTTCAGACCAGTTCTGGATTTAAAAATATTGAATCATTATGTAAGGATACCAACATTCAAAATGGTAACTATAAGGACTATCCTGCCTTTTGTTCAGCAAGGGCATTATATGTCCACAATAGATTTACAGGATGCATATCTGCATATTCCGATTCATCCAGATCACTTTCAGTTTCTGAGATTCTCTTTCCTAGACAAGCATTACCAGTTTGTGGCTCTGCCGTTTGGCCTAGCAACAGCTCCAAGGATTTTTACAAAGGTTCTCGGTGCCCTTCTGTCTGTAATCAGAGAACAGGGTATTGTGGTATTTCCTTATTTGGACGATATCTTGGTACTTGCTCAGTCTTCACATTTAGCAGAATCTCATACGAATCGACTTGTGTTGTTTCTTCAAGATCATGGTTGGAGGATCAATTTACCGAAAAGTTCATTGATTCCTCAGACAAGGGTAACCTTTTTAGGTTTCCAGATAGATTCAGTGTCCATGACTCTGTCACTAACGGACAAGAGACGTCTAAAATTGATTTCAGCTTGTCGAAACCTTCAGTCTCAATCATTCCCTTCGGTAGCCTTATGCATGGAAATTCTAGGTCTTATGACTGCTGCATTGGACGCGATCCCCTTTGCTCGTTTTCACATGCGACCTCTTCAGCTCTGTATGCTGAACCAGTGGTGCAGGGATTACACAAAGATATCTCAATTGATATCTTTAAAACCGATTGTACGACACTCTCTGACGTGGTGGACAGATCACCATTGTTTAGTTCAGGGGGCTTCATTTGTTCTTCCGACCTGGACTGTGATTTCAACAGATGCAAGTCTGACAGGTTGGGGAGCTGTTTGGGGGTCTCTGACAGCACAAGGGGTTTGGGAATCTCAGGAGGTGAGATTACCAATCAATATTTTGGAACTCCGTGCAATTTTCAGAGCTCTTCAGTCATGGCCTCTTCTAAAGAGAGAATCGTTCATTTGTTTTCAGACAGACAATGTCACAACTGTGGCATATATCAATCATCAAGGAGGGACTCTCAGTCCTCTGGCTATGAAAGAAGTATCTCGAATACTAGTATGGGCGGAATCCAGCTCCTGTCTAATTTCTGCGGTTCATATCCCAGGTATAGACAATTGGGAAGCGGATTATCTCAGTCGCCAAACGTTACATCCGGGCGAATGGTCTCTTCACCCAGAGGTATTTCTTCAGATTGTTCAAATGTGGGGACTTCTAGAAATAGATCTGATGGCTTCTCATCTAAACAAGAAACTTCCCAGGTATCTGTCCAGATCCAGGGATCCTCAGGCAGAAGCAGTGGATGCATTGTCACTTCCTTGGAAGTATCATCCTGCCTATATCTTTCCGCCTCTAGTTCTTCTTCCAAGAGTAATCTCCAAGATTCTGAAGGAATGCTCGTTTGTTCTGCTGGTGGCTCCAGCATGGCCTCACAGGTTTTGGTATGCGGATCTTGTCCGGATGGCCTCTTGCCAACCGTGGACTCTTCCGTTAAGACCAGACCTTCTGTCACAAGGTCCTTTTTTCCATCAGGATCTCTGCCAGTACTTAAGATGGGGGTGACCTTTGGGGGGTGGGGAAGGGAAGAGAGCTGTTTGACAGGGGTCAGGGAGGGATCAGGGGGTGGGATGTGTCAGGTGGGAGGCTGATCTCTACACTAAAGCTAAAATTAACCCTACAAGCTACCTAATTAACCCCTTCACTGCTGAGCATAATACAAATGTGGTGCACAGCGGTATTTAGCGGCCTTCTTATTACCAAAAAAGCAATACAAAAGCCAAATATGTCTGCTATTTCTGAACAAAGGGGATCCCAGAGAAGCATTTACAACCATTTGTGCCATAATTGCACAAGCTGTTAGCAAATAATTTCAGTGATCATCCTAAAGTTTGTGAAAAAGTTAACAATTTTTTTTATTTGATCACATTTGAAGGTGAAATGGAGACATGAAATATACCAAAATGGGCCTAGATCAATACTTTGGGTTGTCTACTAATATATATATATATATATATATATATTTATATATATATAATAAAATACAAGCGAAATATCGAAAGAAGTTCAGCGCTACAAACACGTGGAATACAAATACAATGTTACTATGTCAAATATACTGAATGTACTGAATGTCTTTCAGATATGATAGACAATTGTTCTATCTATCCCACTGGTTCTATATGAACCGATTTAAGACAAAGTCCGGTGAATATAAAAGTTCAACAATAGTAGTGCAATGATTTGAATTGATAATAATAGGTGGAACTCAAATGACAACAATTGCAACAATGGTGCTGGGGGATAAGTGGTATACCCTTACCATAGGGTACCTCAATCTTATGAGGTAATGTCAGCATGTCTGTTTGGATTCTCTCCAGTCAGTCTTGGATTTTCCTCCTGTGTGTGAAGAGATCCAGGTCTTTACATTCGTGCCGACTTGTGTATGGTGCTTTCAATCTAGGAACTTCCTTGTCTTTTATATCACTGGCTTGGTATCTCCTCGTAGTATGGTGGTTCCGTCTGGACCTTGGCTCTCACTGCTAGAGTATGAGGTCTTTGTCTTGGTCTGAAGCCTTGTTGGAACGACGGTCTCTGGAACGGGTAGGAAATGTCAAGGTATTTGAAATGTTATTAAATAATATATAGAGGTATATTTGTCTTTATTTAATAGATCTGTGGATATGAACATGGTCTGTAGACAAAGGTTTGTTCCCAAGAGATCTCCCACATTCATTATGTAAAATTATGCTGAACACACAGGGGGAGACAATGGAACATTTGGCCTGCCAAATTTCAGAACAGTCACTTAGAGGAATGTTGGGGGAAGTAATTTTGAAAGGAAATGGAAACTAACACAGTTTCAGGATACAGCAAATATATGGATTTCCTCCAAGAGAAATGCCGATCCGTCTGAAGAAATGTGAGAGATACAAACATTCTTCAAAGGAACTGATAATTGGCACAGACTTGTTGAGTGACTCAGGCTGTTTGGATGATAACATCAGAATACACGTAACACAGACGTTGTGTCGGGGGTTAGAATAACACAGTGAAGACAAATGACTTACATTATGATTTCAAAGCAACAGTATATGTTTTAATGGACATGAGATGTGTGTGTGTATGTGTATATATATATATATATATATATATATATATATATATATATATATATATATATATATATATATATGATATGTATATATGTGTATGTTTTGAAAGCATGAATATCTTAGCCTCTGTGTGTTTAAGAACATGAATAGATGTTTATGGACCTGAAGAGAAGTGATTATTAACATTTATTTTTATTTCAGATCGACATAAACAGGATTTATGTATTCAGGAAGAAATACACAGAAATGTCACATACTATATCTGGGTGGATGCAAATATCAGGAGTTTTAAATACTACCAATCTGGAGATATAAAAATAAGCTGTTATTTGCAAAGAAATGCCAGAATACTGATAAAATTATAATGCATTTTAAGCTAATAATTAGCAGTGTTAAATTACCTTAATATAATAAAATGTTAATAATATAACATATTTGGTATCAGAATAATCAGAAAAAATAACCTAATATTAACCATCTGTAATTGGGGTTATATATGATTAATGCAGAGAGTGTGATCTGATTAAATAACCATTTTATAAAAAAAAAAATTAACTTGCTTAAAAATGTCAGAAATGCTGTATTGTATTGCTATGTTGTACTGTATGCTGCCACCTGGTGTTATGTTGCGAGAACTACAGCCAGAAGGTTCTTTCTGGCTGTTAAAAATGAAATTTCCAAGGGCCAATCCGATTTAGACTTCCCAGATAACCAATGGGAAGGTCAGCTCCCGTAGTGCCACCCACATGATGTCATCAATGATTATATAATGGGAGTGTTGAATGCACAAGAGAGAGTTGTCTGTAACTTGTTGAAAATTAGTGATCTGATTTTGGCTGCGATATACCTAAAAAAAAAAAAAAAAGTTCACTTCAGCAAGGAGCTTAAAACTTATCCTTGATTTGTGCAAAAACCTTCTTTCAAATGAGATGACCTAAAGACCGCTACGAATTGGATCTGTTGCAAAACATTGGGAACCGGATTGCTGTTTATTTGGGTGATGTATACAAGGGTTTTGTAAGATAAGTTATATGCATAGTCAATTTGTATTTAATAGATTTAAAGAAATAGTGTGTTTTAATTAGCATTTCACAACCTATATATATATTGTTTAAATCTGTGTCTGATTGACCAAGTAACTCATCTATGCAAGTTCTGATATTGTCAGTTAATTTTGTATTAGGATAAATTGCAGTTAAATAGCAGAATATATATATTATCCTATTGTTTTATAAACACTGTTTAGAATTGTATTGCTTGGATGTTAAAGGTTTTTAGTCCCATTGTGTTAAATAAATAAAAGGCTGAATTGTGAAGGTATATTTTTCTGGGTTTTGTAAGAAGGATAGCATATCTTAAGAGTTGGTTTTAACGCATATAAACTTTTATTTAATTTCCTTTTACTGCAAATATAGTTCAATATGTTTATGGATATTAACTAAATAAAAGAATTCAGATATTTATATTAATTGTATGGTCTAGTAGGTGCATGGTTGATAAGGGTTTCTATTTCTTTGTATTATGTTTATAACCCTGCCATAAACTTATATATATATTATTTGGATAGCACTGCTAAGATTTTCATAAATATACTGACATAATAATTGGAGGCACTTTTTCTGAGATTTATTAATATTCCATCATAATTGATATAATATATTTGTAAGTAAATAGAAATTATTATAAAAGAGAAAAAAAAAAATAATAATTCATATTTCGATATTAATATTTTGAAGATATAATTTTTTTTGAAAAGTTGAAATATTAATTTTCATATTTCGAGATTGACATTAATATCTTGAAATATTATTAAAGATTAATTTTGAAAAATTAATAAAAATATTAATTTTTCATATTTCAAAATTAATCAAAAATATTGATTTTTCATATTTTCAAAGTTAATCAAAAATATTAATTTCTCATATTTTGGAATATTAATTTTTCATATTTCAAGATTAATAATATTTTTTTTTTTGAAATATAAAAATTTTCCTTCTCTCTTTTTATTGGCAAAAATTGTATTAGCGTTTTAGTTTAACTAAGTACTAAACCAATATAATAATGTCTGTAGCCAGAAGTGACTCATTTAATTCTATACATAGCAATGAAATTGGTCCCATAACCATACCTATTACTAAAGGTCAGGTCCTTAAGAAAGATATCTTAAGTTACCTTAAAGGGAAGTTTAATATTGCGGGTGAATTAAATGATTTTATGGATATGCTTGAAACTAGGGCTAAAAATATTACCGTTAATAATAATATGTGGAATGAAGAGAATGAATTCTTCCAGGAATTATTAATGATTAATCAATGCGAAGCTCCCAAAAAGCGAGACGAACTAATACTAAAATCCTGGCCCCTTTTAATATGCATAATTGACGAAATGTCGTTTTGTGTCACAGACAAACGATTGCAAATACAGGAGCTAGAAAATAGTATTCGTTCCTCGCGCAGACGCGAAGAGGGTTTAAAAATAGCCAAAAATAAAATGGATGAATTTGCCCAAAACCTAGCCACCTTAGATAAGCACAATATGGACTTAATCGCGCAGATACAAGATTTAAATAAACAGCTTGCGCAAAGCCAGAGAGAATTAAGCGATTTAAAAAGGTCATATCGCCATAATGAAAACCCCTATATTAGCAGTGAGAATAATACAGATAATGCTAACTCCTTTAGCGAACGCGTAAGGGACGAGGTACGAAAATATATAGAACAACATAGACAAATGACCCCTAACGGGTCAGAAGTAGATTTCCCAAATAGACAATCCCCTCAGGATGTAAATCCAGAGGACAGCTGTAGCGCAGCTGATGCGGGGGAGGGAAACTCTAACAGAGAATCCCAAAATAAGTCTGATAAAGTCTATGATTCCCATAAAATAATCACCTTCGTACAACGCGCAGTACCTATATTCTCCAATAAGGGAACAACATCTGTAATTGATCATTTACAGGCTTTTGAAAATGCGTTAGCTATAATGAATGTTACAAGTGAGAAATTGAAAATTGAATTTCTGCCTTGGGTATTTGACAGTAAGCATCACAAATTCTTTGCTTCACTAAAGGATATGAATATTCATTCCTGGAATGGGGTAAAACAACAATGCAGAAAAGAATTCGGGCAATATCGCACTAAAACTGCCGCGAAAATAGCGGTATATGGTTTAAAGTGTCGTGCGAATCAGAGTCCAGTCGAATTCCTTTCTGTATTGAAAAATGCGTACAGTATGGCTGAAGATAATCCCAGATTTGATGGCTCAGAATTTGTAAATTTATTTTTTGAAGCATTGCCTACACCCATCAAAATTAACTTAGCTAGAGATTTTGATGAGGACTGCTCATTGGAATGGCTGATCAAAGAGAGTACAAAATTATACTCTATTCAGCAGTCCAGTGAGCAGGGGGTTAAAAAGGAATCAAAACCCAAAATTGTAGCAGAAACTAGGGTGTCACCTAAACCCCTCAATTTGGAGTCTAACAAGAGAACTTATGCAGAGGTGGCCAGTCAAAACAGGCCATCTCCACAGAGGTTTAATTCTGCCCCTCCCCCTACACAGGTTGAGGCGCAGGGAGACTATAACCAAAGTGGGGGACATAATCAGGTGAATAATTACTCACAAAGAGAATACTCACCAAATAATTGGTATCCGCGCAAGGGTAGATACAATAGACGGCGAAGATATTCTCAGGGTAACCAGACACCCCAGGTATATAATGCTCCCCAAAGTACTAATGCTGAACAAGCTGAACCCCAGGGGCAACCACGCCAGAATAGAAATAGTGGCCCTGATTCTGAGGGAACCCAATGGTCCAGGAATCAGTACAATGGGGCACCAAGAGATAGGCCCAGGGGTAGAGGTAACTTGTACAATCAGGTAGATATGCTGTTTACCCAAATAAATCGGTTGAGCGAACAAATCGCTAATATGAGTCAAAAATCTACGGCTCAGCAACCGAACAATACTTTTTTAGGGGTACAGCCAGTGGTCAGCAGTGGACCACAGGCACAGTCATAAATACTGCAGTATCACCTGAAGGGGAGGGGAGAGATATACAAAATGTAGTAATAAATATCAATGATACTAATCATGTTATCTCCCCACAGACCGGAAACGGACAAATTAGCTGTGACAATGAGCGATATCAGCCGGGAAAAATTAACCAAACTTTTCCTCTGCAGTGTTCTCTTAACATTATTTCCACAGATACAGTACACAAGAACCCAGCTGACCTTGTCATAGGGGAAACAGGTAGGTATGAAATTTCCTCTGCATCGAATGACGCAGCGGATCCAGGTAAAACGTGGCGAAGCCCACAGATGTACAAGAATGCAAATTTTATGTGTGAAATGATAGAAACTGCAGGAAGATATTATGTACTAGTTGAGCTGCAAGATTCAGTCTCCAACCCTATCAGGGGATTAATTGACACTGGGTCACAGGCAACTATCTTATCCCACAGGTACTACACACAGCTAAATGAGCTAACACCCCACAAACCCAAAATAAGAGAATTTGACGGTTCTCTAATAGGTGTTGGGGGTGACTCCCTAAAAGTCTACGGTACTGCCTGGTTAAAATTTAAATTGGGGAACAGGGTCATAAGACACCCTGTCATTATAGTGGATCTGCCAACTGATCGTTTAATTATTGGTAGTGATCTCCTGAAACGATTAAGCACCATAATTGATTGCATAAATAATGTAATTTGGTCGCAAGTTAAACGGCCTATCAATTATGAAAAATCTGGTACATCTCGCACCCGACACAGCTGTCACGTGGTGGAAGAGAAACCAGATGCTGTGGAGATTCATTTCAGGAATAACTCTACACCTGAAATCACTATTCTACAAATAGATGATCAGACTCCTTTTAGTGGCTCTGATGGTAATACTTTTAAAATTTCGCCCGGAAAAATAGCGAATATCTCCCTAGATGGCGATATATTAACCATATCACTCCACAAGGGGGATCCTAAAATCCCTAAAGGGGGAGACCACGCTCAATACCTCACAGGGATTGAGAGAGTTAAAGAGGATCTATTTATCCCTATACAAGTGCATGACCTTGGTAAAACAAAGTATGCTAAAATAGACTTAAAACAGGAAGCTAGCTATATAAGCGAAGGTTTATTAGAGCAAATAGCTGAACCTAAAGTGATCTAAATATCTTTCTCCCCAAGACCACTGTGTCAACGGCCTGGATGACAGGTCTGAAAGCTATAACATCACAGCTAAGTGCTTATTATCTATCTCTCTTGGTAATAAGTCAGTGAAGCACCTGTTTTTAGTTTTAAATACTCCCCATAATCAAATATACATTGGCAATGATATCTTACATAGATATGCCATACAAATAGATCTGATTAATTCTTGCCTCTGGAGCAGGTTAAAGGGGGACCCTGAAGTATTTCAGGATGAAAATGCAGCCCTGAAATCAAACCAGCAATTGCCATATGCTGTGAATATGCAGGTATCTAGCGATGTTATAATTCCTGCTGGGGCTGATAAATTTCTGTTACCCTTACAGGTAAAGAGAGGTCAGAAATTAAAAACTTCTGAAACACTGATTTGCCTCTCCCATAGAATACAAAATCTGGGTGTCACAGTAACCTACACTCCTATGGTGAATATTGGAACTGTTCCAATACATATTATTGTGCATAACATGACCCCACAGGATATAACATTATCCAAGGGAACTACCTTAGGATATGCACTGGAATCAAGTTATTACACTTTTGGATTCCAGAATAATGTAATTGGGCTAATACCTGAAGGATACCTAACTGAAGAACAATTAATAGAACAATCCTTTGCATCTATGCCAGAGGGTCTATTTAATATTCAGTCTATTTATCCCTTCAGCTCAGAGGAAGGCATCTGTAAAATTGAAGAAGCCTCTCTAGTGTTTGATCAGCCAATCAAACAGCAAGATTACCCCAATACCCAGAGTCATGGGAGCAATGTAAATTATAATCAAGGGGATCTCACCTCTAGACTGGAAGAAGCCTATGAAATAGGACAGCCTGAAATCTTTCCAGGATTTCAGCAAATAGTCGAAGAGCAAATATCCTTAGCTAATGGCTGTTCCAGCGATGACGAACGCCAACAGCTGCGAGAACTCCTAATGGAATACAAGGATATTTTCGCTAAGGATTCTTATGACTGTGGTACTACAGACTTGCACATTGCAAGAATACAAACAGATCCTAATGCGCCACCTGTATTTGTCAAACAATACAGACTTCCCTTAGCCTCATATGATTCTCTTGCAGAGATCATAAGGAATTTGGAAGAAAGAGGTATTATCAGACAGGTGCACAGCTCTTATAATAATCCTATTCTAGGTGTCCTTAAGCCCAATAGACAATGGCGTTTGTGTGCTGACTTAAGACAGCTAAACAAACGAGTATACATGTCTGGCTGGCCTGTACCATACATTGACCAGTGCCTAGCACAAATGCAGGGATCCAAAATATTCACTGCCATTGATTGTGCACAGGGATATTGGACCATAAAGGTACATGAAGAGGACCAATATAAGCTGGCATTCTCTTTCCAAAAGGTCCAATATGCATTCCAGAGACTTCCATTTGGATACATAAATTCTGGACATGAATTTGCTGTATTCATGCATAAGGCTATGCCTGACGCACTGGAAAGGGGGACCTTATCTTATGTTGATGATGTTTTAATCAAAAGCACAGACTTTGAAAAACACATCACAGAACTTAAACACGTCCTCAGCCAACTTAAAAGGGCAGGTGTCAAATTATCCCTGCAAAAAGCTCAATGGTGCCGCACTCGGGTAAACTTCTTGGGACATGAAGTTACCTCTGAAGGATTAAACCCCCAAAAGAAAAAGGTGGAAGCTATAGTGAATTCTAAAAACCCAACTAACTTAAAGGAATTGAGATCATTCCTGGGTATGACAAATTATTCTCGCAAATTCATTGATAATTATGCGGAATTAACTAAACCACTACTACTTCTTCTGAAGAAAGATGTGAAATGGCACTGGAGTGAGTCTCAAGAGACAGCCATCAGAGAGCTGAAGAGAAAACTCACTCAAGCACCTTGCTTAGTGTACCCTGAAGGTGGTAAACCTTTCTACTTAGAAACAGGGTACACAGATGTAAGCATGAGTGCTGTGTTATACCAAAAGCATGATAATTTGAACAAAGCCATTGCTTATGCGAGCAAAAATCTATCCCCAGTAGAAATAAAGTTTAACGATTGCGAAAAAGCCCTCTTATCTACTGTATGGGCTCTACAAAATTTCCGCAGCTATATACAGGGCGAGAAAATTATTGTAGAAACGGCCCACCAGCCTTTGCTATATTTGCAAAGTGAGAGAATAAGAGATGGGAATTTGTCTAATAGCCGCATAACAGCGTGGACTCTTTCCTTACAAGGCTGGCCCTTAGAAATTCGCTACAAGCAGAATAAAAAGAATCCAGTCGCGCAAGGGCTTGCTGAGCTCCACGACTGTACTGCTAGAGATCCTGGAGAAGAATTATCAGAAGATGATTTTCTGGAAGAACAATTGCTTTCCCCATATAAAATGTACAATGAGGACCATTGTCAAACATTACCTTGGGTATATGTTGATGGTTGTTCTTACCATGCCACTATTGATAATGAGCGCAGATTAGTCGCTGGCATTGGTATAACTGGGGCAAACGGATTCTCAAATATATCTGTAGGTTTCAACATTGGACCAAGATCCAGTCAAGTTGCAGAACTAACTGCTGTTTTCAAAACCATTGAAATGGCTATTGAACATGGTATTCATGAATTTGTGATCATAACTGACTCAAATTATGTGCGTGACAGTTTTGTTGAATACCTGCCAACTTGGAAAAGAAATGGCATGCAGAAAAGCAATAACAAACCAGTCAAGCATGGCAAATTGTTCTGCGAGATTGATAATCTGGTAGTATCCAATGATTTAACCATACACTGGAAAAAGACCAAGGGTCAGTCCAGAGTTTTAGGTCCTGATAAGGAAGGCAATGACCTTGCGGACTCATTAGCCAAACAAGGAGCCATAACTGGAGAACTCCTTAATATTGAACACTTAATGGGTGCAATTCAGGTAGAAGCCATTACCAGAAACCAGGCAAAACAACAGAGTGAGCCTAACTTGGTACAATGGAGTCAGGATTCTCCTAGTGAGGACCTGATCACTAGTCAAAAAGAAGACCCCATTGTAGGCATCTTCTATAAACACATAGAAGATCCTGAAAGCAACCCCATCTCAAAAGATGATTATATTGGCAAAGAAGATCTGAGAATCTTAATAAAATCTAAATCACAATTCAAATTACAGGATGGTTTGTTAATTAGAACCTCCAAAACTGGCATCCAACAGTGGGTAGTACCCACCAAGTTCAGAGGTCTAATGCTTCAACATGCCCATGATGCTCCCACATCTGGTCATCGCGGTGCCAAACTCACGTACGAAATATTGCGTGACTACGCTTTTTGGCCACACATGTTGAAAGATGTTCAAACCTACTGTCAAGGGTGTTTAATCTGTCCACAGTTCCAACCCACTGCACCAACGCATAGAGCGCCATTGCAGAAAAGGGGGATGGTAATGCCATGGTCAGATATACAAATTGATTTTATTGGTCCGGTAACAAGGTCATCAAGAGGTAACAAGTACATGTTAACAGTGACATGCCTGTTCACTAAATGGGTAGAGTGCATTAGTGCACCTAACAATAGTGCTGAAACATGTGCAGCATTGCTCATCAACCATGTATTTTCCAGATTTGGTTTGCCCCAAAGAATCGAATCAGATCGGGGGACCCACTTCACTAGCGAAGTGATGACAAAAATGTGGAAAATACTAGGGGTTAAAAGAAAGCTCCATATTGCTTATAGAGCTGCTTCAAGTGGTGGTGTAGAGCGTTACAACCAATCCATTGTTAAAATCCTCAAAAAGTTTGTGAGTGAAACAGGTAAAGACTGGGATATAAAACTACCTCTAGTCTTAATGGCATTAAGAGCAACTCCAAGTAGTGCTACCAAGATGTCACCTTTTGAGCTGATGACTGGTAGAAGAATGGTTCTACCTCAGCATCTGCTGTACCGTACATCAGACCAAAATTTGATAAACGCTGCCAATACACATCAATATGTGGAAAACTTAAGAAAGCACCTGCAATATGCCTTTGCATTTGCTCAAAGGAATTTAGAAAGAGCCGCAACTGCCACTAAAACCTATTATGATCTCAAAACATCCAAAAAGGAATATGAAATAAATGATAAAGTTTATCTTTATAACTTTGGAAGAGGTCAGGTTAGGGAGAAGAAATTTCTTCCCTCATGGAAAGGTCCTTTTGTCATTACTGACAAAATATCTCCAGTGGCCTATAAAATACGGATCCCAAAAAATGAAAGTTTCATAGATAAATGGGTCCATATCAATCAATTGCGAGCGTGTCATCCCAGATCCCAACTACAAGTCATAGAGGGAGAATGAAGTGTCACATCCCCAAATGAACTAAAGACATACTATAGTTTAAAGATGCCTAACTGATAAACATGAAGGTTCAAAATTGACAGACTATCTACATAGAAGACTGTCCATGATGTGTACGGTCAACATCCTCACCAAATACCACTAACTTTGATCCAATTCAAATACATGTGTCCTACATATTTTTGAATTGGAAAGGGGGATTTATGTCAAGGTATTTGAAATGTTATTAAATAATATATAGAGGTATATTTGTCTTTATTTAATAGATCTGTGGATATGAACATGGTCTGTAGACAAAGGTTTGTTCCCAAGAGATCTCCCACATTCATTATGTAAAATTATGCTGAACACACAGGGGGAGACAATGGAACATTTGGCCTGCCAAATTTCAGAACAGTCACTTAGAGGAATGTTGGGGGAAGTAATTTTGAAAGGAAATGGAAACTAACACAGTTTCAGGATACAGCAAATATATGGATTTCCTCCAAGAGAAATGCCGATCCGTCTGAAGAAATGTGAGAGATACAAACATTCTTCAAAGGAACTGATAATTGGCACAGACTTGTTGAGTGACTCAGGCTGTTTGGATGATAACATCAGAATACACGTAACACAGACGTTGTGTCGGGGGTTAGAATAACACAGTGAAGACAAATGACTTACATTATGATTTCAAAGCAACAGTATATGTTTTAATGGACATGAGATGTGTGTGTGTATGTGTATATATATATATATATATATATATATATATATATATATATATATATATATATATATATATATATATATATATATGATATGTATATATGTGTATGTTTTGAAAGCATGAATATCTTAGCCTCTGTGTGTTTAAGAACATGAATAGATGTTTATGGACCTGAAGAGAAGTGATTATTAACATTTATTTTTATTTCAGATCGACATAAACAGGATTTATGTATTCAGGAAGAAATACACAGAAATGTCACATACTATATCTGGGTGGATGCAAATATCAGGAGTTTTAAATACTACCAATCTGGAGATATAAAAATAAGCTGTTATTTGCAAAGAAATGCCAGAATACTGATAAAATTATAATGCATTTTAAGCTAATAATTAGCAGTGTTAAATTACCTTAATATAATAAAATGTTAATAATATAACATATTTGGTATCAGAATAATCAGAAAAAATAACCTAATATTAACCATCTGTAATTGGGGTTATATATGATTAATGCAGAGAGTGTGATCTGATTAAATAACCATTTTATAAAAAAAAAAATTAACTTGCTTAAAAATGTCAGAAATGCTGTATTGTATTGCTATGTTGTACTGTATGCTGCCACCTGGTGTTATGTTGCGAGAACTACAGCCAGAAGGTTCTTTCTGGCTGTTAAAAATGAAATTTCCAAGGGCCAATCCGATTTAGACTTCCCAGATAACCAATGGGAAGGTCAGCTCCCGTAGTGCCACCCACATGATGTCATCAATGATTATATAATGGGAGTGTTGAATGCACAAGAGAGAGTTGTCTGTAACTTGTTGAAAATTAGTGATCTGATTTTGGCTGCGATATACCTAAAAAAAAAAAAAAAAAGTTCACTTCAGCAAGGAGCTTAAAACTTATCCTTGATTTGTGCAAAAACCTTCTTTCAAATGAGATGACCTAAAGACCGCTACGAATTGGATCTGTTGCAAAACATTGGGAACCGGATTGCTGTTTATTTGGGTGATGTATACAAGGGTTTTGTAAGATAAGTTATATGCATAGTCAATTTGTATTTAATAGATTTAAAGAAATAGTGTGTTTTAATTAGCATTTCACAACCTATATATATATTGTTTAAATCTGTGTCTGATTGACCAAGTAACTCATCTATGCAAGTTCTGATATTGTCAGTTAATTTTGTATTAGGATAAATTGCAGTTAAATAGCAGAATATATATATTATCCTATTGTTTTATAAACACTGTTTAGAATTGTATTGCTTGGATGTTAAAGGTTTTTAGTCCCATTGTGTTAAATAAATAAAAGGCTGAATTGTGAAGGTATATTTTTCTGGGTTTTGTAAGAAGGATAGCATATCTTAAGAGTTGGTTTTAACGCATATAAACTTTTATTTAATTTCCTTTTACTGCAAATATAGTTCAATATGTTTATGGATATTAACTAAATAAAAGAATTCAGATATTTATATTAATTGTATGGTCTAGTAGGTGCATGGTTGATAAGGGTTTCTATTTCTTTGTATTATGTTTATAACCCTGCCATAAACTTATATATATATTATTTGGATAGCACTGCTAAGATTTTCATAAATATACTGACAGAAAGTAAGTTGAGGAAGATGGATCCTGGTTGATAGAAATGAATGGTATGATCTCATCTACTCAACATCTCTCTCCAAAATTAAACATGACCTAAACACTTGGTCTAGATTTTATTTAACACTGTCTGGCAAAATTAACTTGGTCAAGATGGTGATCTTCCCCAAACTTCTTTACTTGATGAAAAACGCTCTGATGATTGCAGGTGAAGATCTGTCCTTTCAGGGGGTGGGATGTGTCAGGTGGGAGGCTGATCTCTACACTAAAGCTAAAATTAACCCTACAAGCTACCTAATTAACCCCTTCACTGCTGAGCATAATACAAATGTGGTGCACAGCGGTATTTAGCGGCCTTCTTATTACCAAAAAAGCAATACAAAAGCCAAATATGTCTGCTATTTCTGAACAAAGGGGATCCCAGAGAAGCATTTACAACCATTTGTGCCATAATTGCACAAGCTGTTAGCAAATAATTTCAGTGATCATCCTAAAGTTTGTGAAAAAGTTAACAATTTTTTTTATTTGATCACATTTGAAGGTGAAATGGTGACATGAAATATACCAAAATGGGCCTAGATCAATACTTTGGGTTGTCTACTAATATATATATATATATATATATATATATATATATATATATATATATATATATATATATATATATATATATATATATATATATATATATATATATATATATATATATACATGAGAAGGATTATTCAGGGATTCCTAACAGATAACAGTGTTAATATTGCTAATTTTGAGAGAAATTTTTTTTTTGGAAATAGCAAAGTGCTACTTGTACTTATTGCCCTATAACTTGCATAAAGCAAAGAACATGTAAGCATTGGGTATTTCTAAACTCAGGAAAAAAATTAGAAACTATTTAGCATGGGTGTTTTTTGGGTAAGAGATTTAGGGGGTCAAAGTTAGAAAAAGTGGGGTTTTTTTCAATTTTTTCATCATATTTTATAATTGTTTTTATAGTAAATTATATGATATGATGAAAATAATGGTATCTTTAGAAAGTCCATTTAATGGCAAGAAAAATGGTATATAATATGTGTGGGTACAGTAAATGAGTAAGAGGAAAATTACAGCTAAACACAAAAACCACAGAAATGTAAAAATAGCCCTAGTCCTTAAAGGGACAGGACACACCAATTTTCATTTAACTGCATGTAATAGACACTACTATAAAGAATAATATGCACAGATACTGATATAAAAATCCAGTAAAAAACTGTTTAAAAACTTAGAAGCTTCCAGTTAGGCTCTTTTTAAAAGGTTACTGGAATACCCACTGCAAGTGGGAAATATCAGACACTCCTCCTTCCTTTGCATATGAAAAGACCCTTTTGCACAAACAGAAGCAAACTGGAGTAGGTATACCTCGGTATTCTCCTAAAACTTTTGGGGCTTGGTTAGGAGTCTGAAAATCAGAGCAATATTATTTTAAAATAAGCAAAACTATTTATTTAAAAAAATAAAAAAACCTGTATGGGCTATATAAATGGATCATCTACAAAACATTTATGCAAAGAAAAATCAAGTGTATAATGTCCCTTTAGCGGTAAGAAAATTGAAAAATGGTCTGGTCACTAAGGCCTAGATTTAGAGTTGGGCGGTAGCCGTCAAAACCAGCGTTAGGGGCTCCTAACGCTGGTTTTACCGCCCGCTGGTATTTGGAGTCAGTCAGGAAAGGGTCTAATGCTCACTTTGCAGCCGCGACTTTTCCATACCGCAGATCCCCCTACGCCATTTGCGTATCCTATCTTTTCAATGGGATCTTTCTAACGCAGGTATTTAGAGTCGTGGCTGAAGTGAGCGTTAGAAATCTAACGACAAGACTCCAGCCGCAGAAAAAAGTCAGTAGTTAAGAGCTTTTTGGGCTAACGCTGGTTTATAAAGCTCTTAACTACTGTGCTCTAAAGTACACTAACACCCATAAACTACCTATACACCCCTAAACCGAGGTCCCCCCACATCGCCGCCACTCTATTAAAATTTTTTAACCCCTAATCTGCCGCTCCGTACACCGCCGCCAGCTACATTATCCCTATGTACCCCTAATCTGCTGCCTCTAACACCGCCGACCCCTATATTATATTTATTAACCCCTAATCTGCTGCCCCCAACGTCGCAGCCACCTACCTACAATTATTAACCCCTAATCTGCCGACCGGATCTCACCGCTACTATAATAAATGTATTAACCCCTAAAGCTAAGTCTAACCCTAACACCCCCCTAAGTTAAAGGGACATAATACTCATATGCTAAATCACCTGAAGCTGATGTAGTATAACTGTAAAAAGCTGACAGGAAAATATCACCTGAGCATCTCTATGTAAAAAAGGAAGATATTTTACCTCACAATCTCCTCGGCTCAGCAGAGTAAGTTGGCTGGCTGATCCGATCAGCCAATCAGATTGAGCTCGCATTCTATTGGCTGATCGGATCAGCCAATCTGATTGAACTTGATTCTGATTGGCTGATTCCATCAGCCAATCAGAATTTTCCTACCTTAATTCCGATTGGCTGATAGAATCCTATCAGCCAATCGGAATTCGAGGGACGCCATCTTGGATGACGTCCCTTAAAGGAACCGTCATTCGTCGGGAAGTCACCGGTGAAGATGGATGGATCCGCGCTGGAGGTCTTGAAGATCAGCCGGTCGTCATCGGAATGAAGAATAGAAGATGCGGCTTGGATGAAGATGTTTGCCGGTCCGGATGTCCTCTTCTGCCCACTTGGATCAAGACTTCAGCCGGAGGATGGACGTCACTCTTCAGCCCCCGCTTGGGCTTGGATCAAGATTTCGGAGGCTTGGTTCAAGACTTCTGTGGACGGACCGGTGAACCTGGCATGGTGAAGATAAAGTAGGAAGATCTTCAGGGGCTTAGTGTTAGGTTTATTTAAGGGGGGTTTGGGTTAGATTAGGGGTATGTGGGTAGTGGGTTGTAATGTTGGGGGGGGTATTGTATGTGTTTTTTTTACAGGCAAAAGAGCTGAATTCTTTGGGACATGCCCCGCAAATGGCCCTTTTCAGGGCTGGTAAGGTAAAAGAGCTTTGAACTTTTTTAATTTAGAATAGGGTAGGGCATTTTTTTATTTTGGGGGGCTTTGTTATTTTATTAGGGGGCTTAGAGTAGGTGTAATTAGTTTAAAATTGTTGTAATATTTTTCTAATGTTTGTAAATATTTTTTTATTTTTTGTAACTTAGTTCTTTTTTATTTTTTGTACTTTAGTTAGTTTATTTCATTGTATTTATTTGTAGATATTGTATTTAAATAATTTATTGATAGTGTAGTGTTAGGTTAGGATTTATTTTACAGGTAATTTTGAAATTATTTTAACTATTTTAGCTATTAAATAGTTATTAACTATTTAATAGCTATTGTACCTGGTTAAAATAAATACAAAGTTGCCTGTAAAATAAATATTAATCCTAAAATAGCTACAATATAATTATAATTTATATTGTAGCTATATTAGGATTTATTTTGCAGGTAAGTATTTAGCTTTAAATAGGAATAATTTATTTAATAAGAGTTAATTTATTTTGTTAGATTTAAATTATATTTAGGGGGGTGTTAGTGTTAGGGTTAGACTTAGCTTTTGGGGTTAATACATTTATTAGAGTAGCGGCGAGATCCGTTCGGCAGATTAGGGGTTAATTATTGTAGGTAGCTGGCGGCGACGTTGTGGGGGGCAGATTAGGGGTTAATAAATATAATATAGGGGTTCGCAGTGTTAGGGGCAGCAGGTTAGGGGTACATAACTATAATGTATGTTGCGGTGGTGTACGGAGCGGCAGATTAGGGGTTAATAATAATATGCAGGTGTCAGCGATAGCGGGGGCAGCAGATTAGGGGTTAATAAATATAACATAGTGGTCGGCGATGTTAGGGGCAGCAGATTAGGGGTACATAGGGATAACGTAGCTGGCGGCGGTGTACGGAGCGGCAGATTAGGGGTTAATAATAATATGCAGGGGTCAGCGATAGTGGGGGCATCAGATTAGGGGTTAATAAGTGTAAGGTTAAGGGTGTTTAGACTCAGGGTTCATGTTAGGGTGTTAGGTGCAGACTTAGGAATTGTTTCCCCATAGGAAACAATGGTGCTGCGTTAGGAGCTGAACGCTGCTTTTTTGCAGGTGTTAGGTTTTTTTTCAGCTCAAACTGCCCCATTGTTTTCTATGGGGGGAATCGTGCACGAGCACGTTTTTAAAGCTGGCCGCGTCCGTAAGCACCGCTGGTATCGAGAGTCGCAGTGGCGGTAAATATGCTCTACGCTCCCTTTTTGGAGCCTAACGCAGCCCTTCTGTGAACTCTAAATACCAGCGGTATTTAAAAGGTGCGGGAGAAAAAAAGCCAGCGTAGCCAACGCACCCTTTGGCCGCAGAACTCTAAATCTAGCCGTAAGGGTTTAAGTAAATTGAGCCATTTTACTCTGGCTAAGTGTACTACTTTTAACCTGGGATATAGTACCTTAAATGGGCAAGGGATCCTTAGGCAGAGTTTTGTTTCTTTGATGTTTAGGATTATAGCTTCTCCTGCTAATCTTTCAGAATTTTTTAGATTTAGCAGGATGGATTGGATGGATTGGATTGGATGCAGACTTATTTATTTGTCTATTGAAAGGACAGTTTTATGCTCTTTCATTTGTGTTCTTAGGAAGATTGCTTATCTTTGTGATATTCATGTTTTTATTTAGGCTTTTGGTCCATATTCAGCTTGTTATGCCAATTCCTACCTTGATGCCTGGAATTGGTATTGGTGTTTTGCAGGCTTCTCCATTTGAGCCAATGCATAGGGTAGCTATTAAGCTTTGTTTTTTGGAAGTTTTTGCTCCTTTTGGCCATTTTCTTCTGTTAGAAGAGTGTCTGACCTATCTGCTCTCTTCTTATCTTATTCTCCTTTAGGATATGGTGGTTTTTGAGTAATTCGTTTATATTCTTTTATCAAGTCACATTGATAACTGAGGAAAACTCTGCCAGGTTATCACTGTGTCACAAACTCTATTATAGTTAACTTTGCCTATTATACATTATTCTGTTACATTACTGAATGTACCATTGCCTGGCTTACAGCATTCAGGACTAGATATCGCCTGTTCGAGTATACTGTAATGCCATTCGGATTATGCAATGCTCCGGCGACATTTCAGTGTCTTATCAATGACATTTTCAGAGACATACTGGATGTGTACGTGGTTGTATATCTGGATGATATCTTTATTTACTCACAAGATCTCAACCAACACAGAATACATGTTAAAAATGTATCTAGGTTAAGGGAACATCGGCTTTATGCCAAACTTGAAAAGTGTATTTTTGACACAGATGACATCATTTTCCTAGGGTATCATATCACACCACTAGGTATTAGCATGCAGGATGATAAGGTTCAGGCAATAAAGGCTTGGCCTATTCCCTCCTCCAAAAAGGAGGTCCAACGGTTTCTATGCTTCTCCAATTTTTATAGAAAGTTCATTCCAGGTTTTGCTAAAATAACCAAACCTTTATCAGATCTCACTAAACTGAACTCAGTATTTGCATGGACAAGTCACACGCAGTCTGTACCAATCCTACAATTCCGAGATTTAGATAAACAGTTCATTCTCAAGGTTGATGCTTCAGAGTATGCTATTGGGGCCATTCTATAGCAGAGGAAGTCCTTTAAGGAACACCTACACCCTGTGGCTTTCTTTTCAAGACTCATGCTTCCTGCAGAACTTAATTACCCTGTTGGGGAAAAAGAGCTTTTGGCTATTAAGTGCTCCTTTAATCATTGGCGTCACTTACTGGAGGGGGCTTATCATCCTATAGTCATCTATACTGACCAAAAAAAACTGCAATACTTGCAGTCAAATAGGACACTCTCTTCCAGACAGTTACGCTGGAGCCTCTATTTTTCTAGATTCCGTTTCATCATCACCTACTGACTGGGTGCGAAAAACAGTAAAGCTGACGCTTTATCCAGAAAGGACCACAGAATTTCGACTCTCCAGACTCCCTCTACAGTGATACTGAAGCACTGCATAGTTGGTATCCTGACAGACTTAATCCCATATCTCCAAGAGGCACAACTCACTGATAATTAAAAACCATTGTATTTTCTTCAACTGGACTCAAAAGGTCTATATCGGTACGAGGGGATGTTATATGTGCCGCCTTCTATTAGATGTTCTATACTTAATCTAGTGCACGACTCACCACTTGCAGGACATATGGGTCTTGCAAAATCCCTTGACCTCCTAAAACGTTCCTTCTGGTGACCTTCTATGGTTAAGGACCTAAAAGTAAATATATCTCAGTGTACCGTTTTTGCTACAGCGAAATATTCTAGACAACTACCCACTGGGTTGCTTCACTCTCTGCCTGTTCCACATGCTCCTTGGGAAATGGTCTCAATGGACTTCATAGTTGACCTTCCCATGTCTATGACTCACACTACTATATTAGTTGTTACTGATCTTTTTTCAAAAATGGCACATTTTATCCCTATCACTGCCTTACCGTCTGCTGAAAAAACAAGTGACATTTTCATCAAGGAGATCATACAGTTACATGGTATTCCCAAGGGTTTTGCTAAGTGATAGAGGGACTCAATTCACGTCCAAGTTCTGGAAAAACCTTTGTAATGCTCAGCATATCGATCAGCGGCTCAGCACTTCCTATCACCCCCAAACTAACGGGCAAATGGAACGAGTGAACCGATGGCTCGAACAATACCTAACATGCTATTGCTCACATCAGCAGGATTCCTGGGATGCTTACCTACCTCTGGTCGAGTTTGCATACAATAATAAAAATTCATCGACTGGTTACAGTCCTTTCTTCATCAATTTTGGATTGCATCCTCGCTTTGATCTCACTCCAAGGATTGATACTCCATGTCCACGAGTCAATGACTTATTAAACAACATATCCCAAACCTTTACGTCTGTACGGGAAAACATTCTTCAGGCTCAGTCAGTCCAAAGAAGTTACTATAACCTCCGCCATAGGAAGGGTCCTGAGTTTTCTGTGGGTCAACATGTTTGGCTCTCTACTAAGAACTTAAAGCTCCCATACCCTAGTAGAAAATTGGGACAGTTGTTCATCGGACCTTATCACATCCTCCGGATGGTCAATCCAGTCACGGTTACTCTGGATCTTCCTTCTTCCTTCAGGATCCATCCTACGTTTCACATATCCTTGATCAAGCTTTGCACCTCACCTCCATCTGATCCTCTGTCTAAAAGTGTTCCTCGCATCGATGTTCCTGATGTGGAGTATGAAGTACAGGAAATCCTTGACTCACGTCTTCATCATGGGCGGTTATTCTACCTCATTCATTGAAAGGGTTATGGCCATGAAGATGAAACCTGGGAACTCGCCTCCAATGTGTCCTCTCCCAGGTTAGTTTCTGTTTTCCATAGGAGGAATCCAGACAGACCGAGACCTTGAACCTCGCTGTGGTTCTTTTTTTGGGGGGCCCATGTAAGGACTATTCTTTTATTCTGCATGTCTCTTTAATTCATACCTCATCTCCCTATTTAAGGCTTCTCCTACTGGCTACCACTGCTGGCAAATTGAGTTGCGAGTAGTAACCAATCTACTCTGTACTGAACCTTGCAAGCTCTGTGATTGTTATCACTATTTTGGCAGTGTACCTTAACTCCTGTTTCCAGCTCCTAGGATGCCCTTCCAGACCGGAGCCATATCTGCTGTTCCTGCTCATCCTTACCCTGCCGCTCTGTAAGATCCTGAGAGCTCCTGCTGACGTCATCAGCTATGGACAGTCAGCGCTCTCTGTGCACACGGTTCAGTTCACTGGCAGCATCGGACACAGCGTGAGCCGTACCATCCGCTCCTAGGCCTGCTCCTACTTCCTAAGGTAAAAGGTACATGTTGCCAGATATTTGTATTAAGTATAAGAGCCCCTCATTTCTTCTACTTAACGTTCATCGGCATATATCAAGTCACATTGATAACTGAGGTAAACTCTTCCAGGTTATCACTGTGACACAAACTCTATTATAGTTAACTTTGCCTATTATACATTATTCTTTTACATTACTGAATATACCGTTGCCTGGCTAACATAGTTAGTACACTGAGATAGCTTAATTCATTACACATATACAGTAGGTTTAAAAGACAAGAAATACATATGGTCAATTTAGAACACACACATGAATAAGTAAAGCAAATGAAAGATACGGACATATAAAAATACTTATAGGTAATCAAAGAAGCTATACTAAAGTGACTAGTTTATTATTTCAAAATTTACATATAGCTGGATTCCTATTCATCAATCAAGAATGCTACCAGATCAAAGTCTCTATTCATACCTCTGGGTTCAAGAGTACCCAGGGAATAAATCCAAAAGGTTTCTCTGTGGCATAATGCAGTAAGTCTATTACGCCCATTTATATCAATTTTCACTAGTTCAATGGCATTGACTCTTAAACATATAGTGTCTCCATAATGGACCTCAGTGAAATGGGCTGAAAACCCATGTGTCAAGACTCCCTTCTCAATGTTAGTCAAATGTTTCCTAAAGAGACTCTTCAGGCTACGCTTGGTCCTACCTATGTATACCTTCTTACATGAGCAAGATACACTACATGGGTACTCTGGAAACATTTATTCTCTCTAAGGGAATTCTTTACAAATAGGATCATAGGATCAAAGTGTTTACAGCACACACAACCTTTTCTCCCACATCTCAGGAACCCATTTGTTCCTCTATGTAGCTAGTTGTCCTTTACTTTTCAACTTTATTGGGGCCAAAATACTCTTCAGGCTCTGATTATTTCTAAAAAGCAGATTTGGACTTTTAGGTAATAATCAGTTCAGAACCGGATCCTGCAGGATTTTACGAGCCAATGCTTGTAAAAAGATCTCTCTATTTGCTGAGAGGCTTTATTATATCTGGTGATAAACAAAGTATGTTCATTACTAACCCTCGGCTAGATTACGAGTTTTGCGTTATGAGCGGCTCGGTGCTAACTTGCAAATTATTTCCACCGCTCACCTCCCTATAGAGCTGCTATTACAGGTTTGCAAAAACCCGGCGTTAGCAGGCAATATTGCAGCGTTGAGCAAAATTGAGATCCATACCGCACCCAAATAATAGCGCTGCTTTGAGCTGGTTTTATGTGCTCTTGCACGATTTCCCCATAGACATCAATGGGGAGAGCCGGCTAAAAAAAAGCCTAACACCTGCAATAAAGGACCGTAAAGCTAAGTAATGCAGCCCCATTGATTCCTACGGGGAATTTTTTTTTATGTTTACACCGAACACCCTAACATAAACCCAGAGTCTAAACACCCCGAATCTGCTGCCCCTGACATCACCGACACCTACATTACACTTATTAACCCCTAATCTGTGGCCCCCGACATCACCGACACCTACATTACACTTATTAACACCTAATCTGCCGCCCCCGACATCGCTGACACCTACCTACACTTATTAACTCCTAATCTTCCACCCCCAATGTCGCCGCCACCTACATTACAGTAATTAACCACTAATCTGCTGCCCCCGACATCGCTGCCACCTACCTACACTTATTAACCCCTAATCTTCCACCCCCAACGTCGCCGCCACCTACATTACAGCTATTAACCCCTATACTGCCGCCCCCGACATCGCCACCACCTACCTACACTTATTAACCCCTAATCTTCCACCCCCAATGTCGCTGACACCTACATTACACTTATTAGTCCCTAATATGCCGCCCCTGACATCGCCGCCACCTACTTACACTTATTAACCCATAATCTGCCGTCCCCAACATCGCTGACACTATACTAAAGTTATTAACCCCTAAACCTAACCTTAAGTCTAACCCTAACGTAACCCTAACACCACTAACTTTAACATAATTAAAATAAATCTAAATAAAAATTACTATTAATACCTAAATAATTCCTATTTAAAACTAAATACTTACCTATAAAATAAACCCTAAGATAGCTACAATATAACTAATAGTTACATTGTAGCTAGCTTAGGTTTTATTTTTTTTTCACAGCTACGTTTGTTTTTTATTTTAACTAGGTAGACTAGTTAGTAAATAGTTATTAACTATTTACTAACTACCTAGTTAAAATAAATAAAAATGTACCTGTAAAATAAAACCTAACCGGTCTTACACTAACATCTAACATTACACTACAATTAAATAAATTACATTAATTAAATACAATTAACTAAATTACCAAAAATAATAAACACTAAATTACACATAATAAAAAAGAAATTATCAAATATTTAAACTAATTACACCTAATCTAATAGTCCTATCAAAATAAAAAAGCCCCCCCAATAAAAAAAAACCTAGCTTAAACTAAACTGCCAATAGCCCTTAAAAGGGTCTTTTGCTGGGCATTGCCCCAAAGAAATCAGCTCTTTTACCTGTAAAAAAATACAAACAACCCCCCAACAGTAAAACCCACCACCCACACAACCAAAGCCCCCCAAAATATCCTATCTAAAAAAACCTAAGCTCCCCAACACTACAGTTTTCACTTACAGTTTTTGAAGACCTGACATCCATCCTCAACGAAGCCGTGAGAAGGCTTCATCCAAGCGGCAAGAAGTGTTCCTCCATGTGGGCAGAAGTTTTCATTCAGACGGCATCTTCTATCTTCACCCTTCCGGCGCGGAGCATCCTCTTGAAGAATGAATGCTCTTGAAGAATGAACAGCCAATAGAATGCAAGCTCAAACCTATTGGCTGATTGGATCAGCCAATAGGATAGAAGCTCAATCCTATTGACTGATTGCATCAGCCAATAGGATTTTTTCACCTTTAATTCCGATTGGCTGATAGAATTCTATCAGCCATTCGGAGTTCAAGGGACGCCATCTTGGATGACGTCCCTTAAAGGAACCTTAATTCTACAGTAGCCGTAGTCAGAAGAGGATGCTCCGCGCCGGATGTCTTGAAGATGGAGCCGATCCGCTGGATGAAGACTTCTGCCCGCATGGAGGACCACTTCTTGCCACTTGGATGAATACTTCTCCCGGCTTCGTTGAGGACTTCTTCCCGCTTGGATGAAGACTTCTCCCGGCTTCATTGAGGATGGATGTCCGGTCTTCAAAAACTGTAAGTGGATCTTTGGAGGTTAGTATTAGTTTTTTTTAAGGGTGTATTGGGTGGGTTTTATTTTTAGATTAGTGTTTGGGCTGAAAAAGAGCTAAATGCCCTTTTAAGGGCAATGTCCATCCAAATGCCCTTTTCAGGGCAATGGGGAACTTAGGTTTTTTTAAATTATAGATTTGGATTTTATTTGGGGGGTTTGGTTGTGTGGGTGGTGGGTTTTACTGTTGGGTCTATTTTTTTTTACAGGTAAAAGAGCTGATTTCTTTGGGGCGCTATAGAAGTCCCACTGAAAAAGGACTTTTTGAAAGCTGCGGTACTTACGTTGCGTTACGGCCAAAAAAGTGTGCGGAACAGATATACTTGCACGACTTGTAATACCAGGGGTAGTGAAAAAGCAGCGTTATGAGGCTTTTTCACTCATAGCGCAAAACTCGGAATCTAGTCGCCTGTTTTTCTTGTAAAACTTCTTCTCAAGTAGTGCTGGTCTTTCTAAATTCCTAGCTTGAGTGTACGCATCTTCAATAAGTGTTAGATCCTACCCAAAAAGCAATTAATTAAAACAAGGCATTCTCGATCATAAGTCTCTATGTCTGTACAATTTAATCTGATCTTTTAAATTGACCAAAAGGGATATTATGAATCCACTTATGATTATGACCACTTTTTGCATGAAGATATGCGTTAGTATCCGTTTCTTTACGATATAAACTTGTTACAAATTCATTATGCCTATTGTAAAATTCTAGATCCAAGAAAGTCATTTTATCATTACAATGTGATTCCATAAACTTTAAATTCAAAAAGTTGCTATTGACATACTTCATTAGACCTTTAATCTCCTCTTTCTGTCCCTGCCAGACGAGTATGTCATCTATATAGCAACTCCATTTTACTATCTGAGTTAAGTAAGAATTTTTGGAAAAGATAAACATCTCTTACCACCAGCCCATGTACTATATAGTTCTCTAGCAGGGTAATTATTATTTCTTATTCTTTTTTATTATCTAAAGTTATATATTAATCTAGAATGCCTTTATCCCTATTCAAATCCTTGCTAGTATTAACTTTTTGTCTATTATTTATGTTTTCAAAAAACCTTTTCAAAGTTAGTTTTCTTGTGAATTTTTGTAGGTCTATATATAATTCAAAATTATCCGACCACACTAAGGGGCAAAGGATAGTCCTTTCCTCAAAATAATCTCTTCATTAGAGCTCATGACCCTTGAGGAGATATTGAAAATCTTCTGTTGATAGTCAGCTAGAAGTGTCTCACTTTCTCTTTTCTCCTGTTTTGAGTCTGACCTCCACACCTCCTCAACATCCTTGTCTCTTTCTCTTGTTACTCTTTTTGGATTTCTCCCTAAAGGGGAATTCCTAATTTCTAAACAATGAGCCTGACTTTGCTCCTTAATGGTTTTAAAGTAGTTTCCGATTTTATTTGATTGGTCTCTACCCCATCCCTTGTTCTTATTATTACCTTTTGTTTAGCCTCCAATCTGTCGAATACCTCCTCATGAGAATTGTTTTTATGTGGGTGCTGGTATATATATATATATATATATATATATATATATATATATATATATACAGCAGGTATTGGCAGGTGCACTCTCACTAACACTTTAGTTCCAAATGCCAGGGTGCTAGAATATGGTGTAGAATATGGAAATCAGGAGACAGCACTCACTGGTCTTGACAATACTGGATTTATTCAGTGACGTTTTGGGGAATACACCCCTTCATCTGATGAAGGGGTGTATTCCCCGAAACGTCACTGAATAAATCCAGTATTGTCAAGACCAGTGAGTGCTGTCTCCTGATTTCCACATATATATATGTGTGTGTGTGTGTTCTCACCATAATGGGTCCTTTTATTGTTTATCCTTTAAGGATTGTTAAAATCTACATTATAATTATTAGATATTATGTCTTTATCTGATTAATAGCAATATTAATGTTTCATAGAACACTATCCTTCAATTCAAAAATACATGTTTTAGATAGTTCCAGACTACTAGGCATAACCTCATTGGACCTAAAATTCTTCAGACAGAGATCTGCAGCAAATAGTAAAATACCAGTTGTATGGCACTCAGGATACAGAGAACCATACACGGGCAAGGACAATAAGGAGGAAGCTAACAGAGCCCTCCCCCCATTTAAAGGCTCCTCTGGGGACCACATTGTTTGTCAGGATGGAAGCGATGAAAAACCTTAACTAGGGAGGGAGCATGAAAGTCTATGGTAGATACCCAATTTGGGGCACCCCTTCTATTGGAAAAGATAAGATACCCTGACCCTGATGTTTAGAGTTCAATATATGCTCAACTTCATATTCTGGTGAGCCATCTACCACAATGGGAGTTAGGTGGACCATAATAATTATGCCCATATGGTTTTAGCAATGACACATAGAATAGCAGATGAATACGTAAGGAGGACATAACGGACAGCTGATACTGAATGGACCCATCAGAAACCACAAAATGGACCTTTGTAGTGAGGTCCTAGTTTGGCTGAGACTTGCTTTAGATGTAGGTTTTTACATGAGAGCCAAACGCAATCTCCGATTCGGAACATGGGGAAACGACAGCAGCTCTTTTAATAGAGGTTACAGAGGATTGCAAAACCTATCAAATGCCTCTCTAGTGATCCCTTAGAGAAATGACTTGATGATCAGCAGCTGGTACATCAGAATTGGAGGTTATCATAGGAAAGGAACATGGTTGGTAACCAAAAGCTGCCTGAAAAGAAGTGGTCTTAATGGATGCATTAGTTCTAGAGTTGTGGACAAATTCCTACCAAGGGGAATAATGATGCCCAATTGTCTTGGGATACGGATGAGTATATTCTCAGGTATGTTTCCAAGGACTGGTTGGTTCTCTCTGTTTGTCCGTTATTCTGAGGATGGTATAATGAAGACAAGGAAATGGTTATTTCAAGTTTGGAGCAAACTGCCTTCCAGAAACAGGATGTAAACTGCATTCACTGGATGGAGATAATGTTTATGGGTGTTGTGACATTTTATCACTGGAATATTAAAATATAGCTCACAGATTTTATACCTGGCAATTCACATAGCTAGTTTTAAAATTGAATATTCAAGTTCTTTGGCCTAGTGTCTGTCTAAGTAGGACACTTCCAATAGCCTTTGAGTGGCATTTGATAAACCACTCTCTATTGAATTGGGGTATAAAAAACTAGAACACTCTTTATCTCTCCTCTTCTTATCCTGTTCCTGAATAGATGGCTGATGTTGGACACACTGGAGAATGTGCTTAAGTATATTCCTTGGATAAAGTCCTGTGATTATTTTAGCAGTGTTGCAGAAATTGTAGTATTGTAGTAAAGTTGCCCTGTCTTAATTATTTGGACTGTTTTGCTGTAAAATAGATGTGTATATATATATATCTGTAAATCTTTCTCTTATTATTAACATATATTCATTCCTAATACATTCTTTGGAAAAGAATGGATACTCTTTTTAAAGTGTTTATTTCACAACTTACTTGTATTGGTTTAGTGGTTTTACCATAGAGATTTAGTACTAAATTAGAATTAGATTTAGTATAAAGTAAAAATATTTTAAATTAATTAATAACCGCAATGGGCAGGTTACGTATTCTGACAATATGTTCAATAAACAGTTTGGAAAGTTCAGAAGCAGTAATTTAGGTAGGGGAATGAAGTGTGCCATCTTTGAAAAGCAATCCACCACAACCCAAATGAAGGTGTTACCCTTAGAAGGTGGTAAATATACTATGAAGTCCATAGTGATATGGGTCCTGGGTTATTTAGGTGGTGGCAAATGTTGCAATAAACCTGAAGGAAGTGTGCATGGGAGTTTGTTGGTGGCAGAAGAATTACAGGAGTTGACATGGAAGGCCACCACTCTAAGGGCAGGATTTTTCCACACTCAATGTGGTCTTTTCACAATCAATTTCCATTGTGCAGGGATTACAAGTCTTGAAAAATTGTGATTGAGCACGCACATTCGCCTTTTACACAACAAACCTCTTTTTGTGAGGTCTTTAGGACCATTCACCAAGAGCCATCTTTATGGCTAAAAGTTCTTTATTGCCTACATCATAATTGTATTTGGAGGCAGTGAATTATTTTAAAAGAACGCCACAGGATGGATGCAGCAGGTCTCTGGATCGCGTTATGAAAGGATGGCACCTGCTCCTCCTTGGCATTCACTTCTATGATATACTCGAGAGTGGGATTAGGATGGTGAAGAATCAGTGAAGTTGTAAATGCTTCCTTAAATTTTAGGAAGGTTTGTTCAGACTTCTCATTCCAGGATTTGATAGTGGCTTATATAGCAGTAAGAGCTGTAACAGGAGTAACTAGGGTTGAATAGCCTCAAATAAATTTCCGGTTATAGTTTACAAAACCAAGAAAACATTGGAGAGCTTTGATAAATTCAGGACAAAGCCATTGTTGAACTGCAGATAGCTTCGCAGGATCCATCTCGAAACCTTGAGGGGTAATGATATAGCCCAAGAATGGAAATTAAGAAATTTTTCTAGTTTCCCATACAACTGGAGTGGTTTCTCAATAACTGCAGCACAATCTTGATCTAGACTACATGTTCTTTTAATGTTTTAGAGTATATAAGGATATCATCCAGGTAAACAATTGTAATGGCCATAGCCTGTATTAAAAGCAACCTTCCCTTCATGTCCTCTTTTAATCTGAATAATTTTGTAGGCCCCTATAAGGTCGAATTTTGTTAAATACTTTTCTCCCTGGAGGGTGTCAAATAATTCTAATTTTAGAGAAATAGGGAACCTGTCCTTGATGGTGATACAATTCATTTCACGATAATCGATACAAGGTCTAAGTCCACCATCTTTCTTTTCAATAAAGAACCCAGCAACTGCCGGAGAGGAAGATGGTTGTATTTGAGATTATCGTGAAGGAGCTCCTCTAAGGCCTGGGTTTCTGGTTGAGAGAGAGGGAAAGTATTTTCTTTCAGGATGGGTGCACCAGGTAGTAATTCAATACTGCAATCATAAGGTCAATGCAGAGGCAAGGTTTCTTGTCTATTCAACAAACTATATTTTTTCATTTACTCCTTCCCCCTCACCACCTACTACATTCATTGGCCCATCTCTTTTATCCTCACCTCCCTTCTTCTCTCATAAACTTCACACATTCCTAATCCACATTCCAAAGACTTTCTCAATACTGCAAATCTGTATCTCATCCCTCCCTCTTACTCATACTAACTGTTGGTGATATATCCCTCAATCTTGGACCCCCACAACTTCCTAAAATCACCCACCCATGAATGACTTGCCTTCGACCTAAACACCAGAACTTTGGAAACCTTATTCAAGTTACTTTTATAACTAAAACCAACACCCCCTTCACTTGTGCACTCTGGAACGCTCGTTCTGTGTGCAACAATCTCACTACTATCCAAAACCTCTTCATCTCCCACTCCCTCAACCTTCTGGCTCTTACAGAAACTTGGCTCTCTCCCTCAGGCACAACTTCCCCTGCTGCACTGTCACATGAGGGTCTCCATTTCAGCCACACCCCAAGGCCTGGAGGTGGTGTAGGTATTTTACTTTCCTCTCATTGCACTTTTTAACAAATACAACTCATCTCTTCCCTCACATTGTTTTACCTTGAAGCCCACATGATTAATTTATTCTCTCCTCTCTCTCCACGTGTTGCAGTTATATATCCCCACCGGTTCCTCAACTAAATTTCTCAATCATTTTGCATTCTGGCTACCTTATTTCCTCTCCTCAGACATCCATGGCCTGATTTCAACCTCCCTGTCGACAATCCCACTGCGACTGCAAAAAAAACTTATCCAGCTCATCTCCCTTATGGTCTGTCACTATGGTCCGGCTCTCCCATTCACAAAGGTAGATGATCCCTTGATCTGATTGTCAGCTATCGATGCCCTCTCTCAAACTTCACACATTCTCCCTTTCCTCTTTATGACCATCATCTCCTCACTTGTAACATCACATCACTACTGCTCTCCCTCCTTCTAGCCCTCACACCAAACTCCACAGAAGTATTAAGTCACTTGATCGGCAACATCTTTCAAACTCTCTAAAACCTCTGCCCTCTTCCATCTTTTCCCTTTCCTGCCCTGACAAATCTATCTGTCTCTATAATTCCACTCTTACAGTGGTGTTTGACAATTTGGCACCTCTTAAAATAGCTCAAAAGTCATGCACTCATCCTCAGCCTTGGCATACTCCTCTGACATGACAACCTACATAGATGTTCCCACACTGCTGAGCAACATTGGAGAAAATCCTGGTGTTCAGCTGACTTCCTTCATTACAAGTTCATCTTAAACTCCTACTATTCTGCCCTTAACCTATCCAAGCATAATTGCTTCCCTACTTTTATCTCTACTCTTTATTCAAACCCAAAACATCTGTTCTCCACTTTTAACACTCTTCTCCGCCCATCCCCACCTCCTATTTCCACTTCTCTTTTAGCTCAAGACTTTGTCCACCACTTCACCAACAAAATAGATTCCATCAGAAATAAATCATCTCTCAACACATTACCAGTAATAACATAATTACCCCAACCTTGCAAGCCCTATGTCTTGGGGTCACACTTGACTCAGATCTCTCTTTCACTCCCCCATCCAGTCTTTGGCCAATTCCTGCCATCTCCTCAAACAAGACACAACTAAAACTTTAATCCTCCCTCTCATCATTTCTCATCTTGACTTTTGCAACTCCATCCTATTTAGCCTCTCTAGCTGCCGTCTATCTCCCTAACAATCCACATTAAAGGCCTCTGCCAGGCTGATCTTCCTAACACGTCGCTCCTCATCTGCTGTATATCACTGCCAGTCTCTTCACTGGCTTCCTCTAAACTCCAGAATAAAACACAAAATCCTGACTCTAACTTTTAAATCTCTTATGGCTAGATTTAGAGTTTTGTCGGTAAGGACCCGCGTAGCTAACGCCGTCTTTTTTCTGGCCGCACCATAAAAATAACTCTGGTATTGAGAGTCCACATAAAGGCTGCGTTAGGCTCCAAAAAAGGAGCGTAGAGCATTTTTAACGCAGCTTCAACTCTCGATACCAGAGTTGCTTACGCAAGCGGCCAGCCTCAAAAACGTGCTTGTGCACGATTCCCCCATAGAAAACAATGGGGCTGTTTGAGCTGAAAAAAAAACCTAACACCTGCAAAAAAGCCGCGTGCAGCCCCATTGTTTGCTATGCGGAAACACTTCCTACGTCTGCACCTAACACTCTAACATGTACCCCGAGTCTAAACACCCCTAACCTTACACTTATTAACCCCTAATCTGCCGCACCCGCTATCGCTGACCCCTGCATATTATTATTAACCCCTAATCTGCCGCTCCGTAAACTGCCGCTACTTACATTATCCCTATGTACCCCTAATCTGCTGCCCTAACATCGCCGACCCCTATATTATATTTATTAACCCCTAATCTGCCCCCCACAACGTCGCCTCCACCTGCCTACACTTATTAACCCCTAATCTGCCGAGCGGACCTGAGCGCTACTATAATAAAGTTATTAACCCCTAATCCGCCTCACTAACCCTATAATAAATAGTATTAACCCCTAATCTGCCCTCCCTAACATCGCCGACACCTAACTTCAATTATTAACCCCTAATCTGCCGACCGGAGCTCACCGCTATTCTAATAAATGTATTAACCCCTAAAGCTAAGTCTAACCCTAACACTAACAACCCCCTAAATTAAATATAATTTTAATCTAACGAAATTAATTAACTCTTATTAAATAAATTATTCCTATTTAAAGCTAAATACTTACCAGTAAAATAAATCCTAATATAGCTACAATATAAATTATAATTACATTGTAGCTATTTTAGGATTAATATTTATTTTACAGGCAACTTTGTAATTATTTTAACCATGTACAATAGCTATTAAATAGTTAAGAACTATTTAATAGTTACCTAGTTAAATTAATTACAACATTACAATTAAACCTAACACTATACTATCATTAAATTAATTAAATATAATACCTACAATTACCTACAATTAAACCTAACACTAGACTATCAATAAATTAATTAAATAAAATACCTACAATTACCTACAATTAAACCTAACACTACACTATCAATAAATTAATTAAATACAATATCTACAAATAACTACAATGAAATAAACTAACTAAAGTACAAAAAAATAAAAAAGAACTAAGTTACAAAAAAATAAAAAAATATCTACAAACATAAGAAAAATATTACAACAATTTTAAACTAATTACACCTACTCTAAGCCCCCTAATAAAACAACACAGCCCCCCAAAATAAAAAATGCCCTACCCTATTCTAAATTACTAAAGTTAAAAGCTCTTTTACCTTACCAGCCCTGAACAGGGCCCTTTGCGGGCATGCCCCAAGAAGTTCAGCTCTTTTGCCTGTAAAAAAAACATACAATACCCCCCCCAACATTACAACCCACCACCCACATACCACTAATCTAACCCAAACCCCCCTTAAATAAACCTAACACTAAGCCCCTGAAGATCTTCCTACCTTATCTTCACCATACCAGGTTCACCGATCCGTCCTGAAGAGCTCCTCCAATGTCCTGATCCAAGCCCAAGCGGGGTGCTGAAGATGTCCATGATCCGGTAGAAGTCTTCATCCAAGCGGGGCAGAAGAGGTCTTCCATCCGATTGAAGTCTTCATCCAAGCGGGGCAGAAGAGGTCTTCCATCCGATTGAAGTCTTCATCCAGGCGGCATCTTCTATCGACATCCATCTGGAGCGGAGCGGCAGCATCCTGAAGACCTCCGACGTGGAACATCCATCCTGGCCGACGACTGAACGACGAATGACGGTTCCTTTAAATGACGTCATCCAAGATGGCGTCCCTCGAATTCCGATTGGCTGATAGGATTCTATCAGCCAATCGGAATTAAGGTAGGAATATTCTGATTGGCTGATGGAATCAGCCAATCAGAATCAAGTTCAATCCGATTGGCTGATCCAATCAGCCAATCAGATTGAGCTCGCATTCTATTGGCTGTTCCGATCAGCCAATAGAATGCGAGCTCAATCTGATTGGCTGATTCAATCAGCCAATCAGATTTTTCCTACTTTAATTCCGATTGGCTGATAGAATCCTATCAGCCAATCGGAATTCGAGGGATGCCATCTTGGATGACGTCATTTAAAGGAACCGTCATTCGTCGTTCAGTCGTCGGCCAGGATGGATGTTCCGCGTCGGAGGTCTTCAGGATGCTGCCGCTCCGCTCCAGATGGATGTCGATAGAAGATGCCGCCTGGATGAAGACTTCAATCGGATGGAAGACCTCTTCTGCCCCGCTTGGATGAAGACTTCAATCGGATGGAAGACCTCTTCTGCCCCGCTTGGATAAAGACTTCTACCGGATCATGGACATCTTCAGCCCCCCGCTTGGGCTTGGATAAGGACATCGGAGGAGTTCTTCAGGACGGATCGGTGAACCTGGTATGGTGAAGATAAGGTAGGAAGATCTTCAGGGGCTTAGTGTTAGGTTTATTTAAGGGGGGTTTGCGTTAGATTAGGGGTATGTGGGTGGTGGGTTGTAATGTTGGGGGGGGGTATTGTATGTTTTTTTTACAGGCAAAAGAGCTGAACTTCTTGGGGCATGCCCCGCAAAGGGCCCTGTTCAGGGCTGGTAAGGTAAAAGAGCTTTTAACTTTAGTAATTTAGAATAGGGTAGGGCATTTTTTATTTTGGGGGGCTTTGTTGTTTTATTAGGGGGCTTAGAGTAGGTGTAATTAGTTTAAAATTGTTTTAAAGTTGCCTGTAAAATAAATATTAATCCTAAAATAGCTACAATGTAATTATAATTTATATTGTAGCTATATTAGGATTTTTTTTACAGGTAAGTATTTAGCTTTAAATAGGAATAATTTATTTAATAAGAGTTAATTTATTTTGTTAGATTAAAATTATATTTAACTTAGGGGGGTGTTAGTGTTAGGGTTAGACTTAGCTTTAGGGGTTAATACATTTATTAGAATAGCGGTGAGCTCCGGTCGGCAGATTAGGGGTTAATAATTGAAGTTAGGTGTCGGCGATGTTAGGGAGGGCAGATTAGGGGTTAATACTATTTATTATAGGGTTAGTGAGGCGGATTAGGGGTTAATAACTTTATTATAGTAGCGCTCAGGTCCGCTCGGCAGATTAGGGGTTAATAAGTGTAGGCAGGTGGAGGCGACGTTGAGGGGGGCAGATTAGGGGTTAATAAATATAATATAGGGGTCGGCGGTGTTAGGGGCAGCAGATTAGGGGTGCATAAGGATAACGTAGGTGGCAGCGCTTTGCGGTTGGCAGATTAGGGGTTAATAAGTGTAGGTAGCTGGCGGCGACGTTGTGGGGGGCAGATTAGGGGTTAATAAATATAATATAGGGGCGGGCGGTGTTAGGGGCAGCAGATTAGGGGTACATAAGGATATCGTAGTTGGCGGTCGGCAGATTAGGGGTTAAAAAAATTTAATCGAGTTGCGGCGATGTGGGGGGACCTCAGTTTAGGGGTACATAGGTAGTTTATGGGTGTTAGTGTACTTTAGAGTACAGTAGTTAAGAGCTTTATAAACCGGCGTTAGCCCAGAAAGCTCTTAACTACTGACTTTTTCCTGCGGCTGGAGTTTTGTCGTTAGAGTTCTAACGCTCACTTCAGACACGACTCTAAATACCGGAGTTAGAAAGATCCCATTTAAAAGATAGGATACGCAATTGACGTAAGGGGATCTGGGGTATGGAAAAGTCGCGGCTGAAAAGTGAGCGTTAGACCCTTTTTTGAGTGACTCCAAATACAGGAGGTAGCCTAAAACCAGCGTTAGGAGCCTCTAACGCTGGTTTTCACGGCTAACGCCAAACTCCAAATCTAGGCCTTAATAAATCTCTAAATAACACTGCCCCCCCCTATATCACCAACCTCATCTCCAGATACTCTCCCTCCCATCCCCTTCGCTCTGCTCATGACCTCCTTCTCTCCTCCTCTCTTCTTCTCTCCTCCTCTCCTGTTAACTCCTCACATTCCCGTCTTCAAGACTTCTCCAGACTGGCCCCTCTTCTGTCAAACTATCTGCCTCGCTCTACAAGACTCTCCCCTAGATTTCAAACTTTCAAGCGCTCCTTAAATAGTCTACTGTTCAGGGATGCATATAATATACACTAACATTTTCTTATCTTAGTTACTCTCCTCCTTTAGTTGCCTCATTTAACCCCCTTAGCATGTACGCCTACGAGACTAGCTGCTTTGTAGATCACCTTATTTAGTCTTAATTAGACCTGATTTACGACAGTGAAACTCTTGGCAGGGCCCTCTATCCCCTTGTCTCCCATAAATGTTACCTTGCATATTATACCCATGTTTTTAGCGCTGCGGAAACTGTTGGTGCTCTACAAATAATTGATCATAATAATGAAAAGGTTTCTGCTCCTTTTTTTAAAAAGACAGCAGAGAATCCCAGAATTGCCTCAATTGAGCAGGCTCACTTTTGTATTTATAGCAGGTTCAATAGATACTTTGTATAAGCCTGAGAAAAGTGTTGATTGTTACTTTGCTTCTATTGCTTTTAATACATTTTTGATGCCTGCTGCTATTGTGTTGCTGATGGTGGAGAACCTGTTTGGGTCATGGAAGTGGTTGATTTAAGAGGAACTTTTATCCTGGCTACACTGAAGACCGGAGGAGCATTTATACCTGAGGCTAAGTCAAGCTAGGTGTCTGAGAAAATCTAGCCTGTGCTTTGAGCACCTGGAAGTGCTATTCTTTTGTGCGTTTTATAACTTTAAGGTTCACTGACTTTTTACTTTAAAAGGTATTGCACTATTTGGTGCTCTGGTGCTTGATTTATTTTTCAAGTCCAGCAGTTGCTCTGCGAGATATCATGTACCAGGGAACAAGTATAAAGGGCAGGATTATTCACTAATAAAATGCTAGAAAGGAGACAAGTCTTCATGAATCTGGGGCGATGCCCCTTTTGAAGCCTAACAAAGGCTCTTGAATCTAGTGCAGTGTCTATGACCTAGTCGTATGATTTTACTTAGTGTCTTAGATGCAACAGCAACTGTTTGCTGAACAACATAAACAGATGCTGTATATATATATATATTGCATGAAGAATAATGCAGAAGAGGCCAATCTCAGGGATTTCTGAGCATGAGCTCTATAATGAAACAGCTCTAAGCACAGACATTTTGGGTGGTGTATAACCATATGATATTTGGGTTATTACTGTAAAATGCAAAATGCTTCTATTAAAAACTAAATTTTACTCATGCACATTTCAGTTTTTACTATTATGTCCCTTTAAACATATATATATATTCTTTGCATCCATTTATTTTATACTGTCACTGTCTATTTTTTTTTTCTGTTGTTATTTGGGTTTTGTGCAACAAAGTCCAATGCTACCACTTGAAGGCAACATTTTGTAATGTTTAACTACTTGCCTGTGAAAGGTATGTGAGTTTTGTGATTGCTGCTATGTGCAGATGGTTCTAATATTTAGAGAAATGTTTCCAGGTCCCTGCTCTCTGTCCAGATGTGTAATCACATATCTATTTTGCTTTGTTTGTTTTTTGTTTTTAGCAGGATTTTATAAACACTGAAAAATAAGCATTTTCTGATAAACTGGTGCCAGAAATCAATTATAGAGAAATTTTATGGCCAAATCTATTTAGCTTCATTTTTTTTTTTTAAATGACCTACCATTTTAATCTGCACTTTTAATCCTTTGTTTCTGAACAAATATAGTCTCCAAAAAAAAAAAAGACTGAAACTCCATTTAAACTTTAGCATAAAAAAGACAATTCTCTTCTGGTTTCTTGCTTTACCCAAGATTTATGTTTGTTATTTTTTACATTTTTGTGTCTTTAAGCATAGAAATAAAAGAGGGAAACCTTTATTTATTTAGTAACATGGGCTATAAAAACACACTGAAAATGTCCACAAATGCAAAAGAACCATTTGTGCGAAAACAGTTAGGGCAAAATTGGCGCCCTAACTGTTGCACGCAAGCTCCTTGTGTGCATCGGAGGTAGGCGGTATTACAATTTGAAAGTAAACTTGTTCAATTGAGCGCAATCCACCTACCTACAATTATTAACCCCTAATCTGCCGACCGGACCACACCGCTACTATAATAAATGTATTAACCCATAAAGCTAAGACTAACCCTAACACCCCCCTAACTTAAATATAATTTAAATCTAACAAAATAAATTAACTCTTATTAAATAAATTATTCCTATTTAAAGCTAAATACTTACCTGTAAAATAAATCCTAATATAGCTACAATATAAATTATAATTATATTGTAGCTATTTTAGGATTAATATTTATTTTACAGGCAACTTTGTAATTATTTTAACCAGGTACAATAGCTATTAAATAGTGAATAACTATTTAATAGCTAAACATCAAAGAAAAGAAATCCAGCGAACCATCTTGAAAACATAAACTTCTTCTTTATTTGTCATCAGGTACAAAAAATCCACACTTCAACATAAAATAGAAATAGCTTGTGTCACCAGATTAAGCCGTAGCCGGTCTATTTAATAGCTACTTAGTTAAAATAATTACAAAATTACCTGTAAAATAAATCCTAACCTAAGTTACAATTAAACCTAACACTACAGTATCATTAAATTAATTAAATAAAATACCTACAATTATCTACAATTAAACCTAACACTACACTATCAATAAATTAATTAAATAAAATACCTACAATTATCTACAATTAAACCTAACACTACACTATCAATAAATTAATTAAATAAAATACCTACAAATATCTACAATTAAACCTAACACTACACTATCAATAAATTAATTAAATACAATACCTACAAATAAATACAATTAAATAAACTAACTAAAGTGCAAAAAATAAAAAAGAACTAAGTTACAAAAAAATATTTACAAACATTCTCCCTTCGGTTCTTAGGAATCTTATTTTTCAATAAACCTAGTTCTGATCTTTCTTGGGATCTTCGGGCAGAAGTCTTCATCCTATCCGGGCAGAAGAGTCGATCCAGACCGGCAAACATCTTCATCCAAGCCGCATCTTCTCTGTTTTTCCATCCGATGACGACCGGCTCCCTCTTGAAGACCTCCGACGCGGAGCCATCCTTCTTCACCGACAGACTAACGACAAATGAAGGTTCTTTTAAGGGATAATAAAGTGTAAGCAATAAACTGTAAGCAACAGCAAAGTCACATCAAGGCCAAGCTGTAAGCACAGTATACATGTCGAAAACATAGTTAATATGATGAAGGGTACCTGAACCCTTGTAAACCTGAGCAGGCCTTGACGGTTGAAATCAACACGGTGGTCTTCAAAGGACGCAATGCCAGTCAATGCCCATATTCAGACCTTTAGGGTGGATAGTGTCAGGTTTATAAATCCACTCAGTTTCCCTTTGTAATAAAAGTTTTTCTCTGTCTCCACCTCTTTTTAGCAGGTGGTATATGGTCAATGGTCACCGTATGTTCTTGTTCTAAAAAATGTCTTGCAACAGGTTGGTCACTCCTGCCTTTATCAATTGCTGCCCATATAGCACTTTTGTGATTGGCCATCCATTTCTTAATATAATCAGAGGTCTTGTCAATATAAAATAAACCACAGATGCAGCTTAACATGTAAATAACAAACATCGTTGTGCAGGTAAGGTGGTGTTTGATTAGAAACCGTTGGTTACTGTGTGGGTGTCTGAAGTGGCCCCCTTGTAGCATAGAATTGCAAGTGGTACAACTGGGGCACTTAAATGAGCCCAATCTGGTAGAGGTGGTTCTGGTGTCTTTGCTGTAGCTCCTAACTGGGTCAGTACTCATCAGTATGTCCTTGAGGTTCCTACCACGTTTGTAGCCAATCCTAGGTTTTCCGTATTTAACGTAGGGCAATGATTAATCAGACCTCACTATATGCCAATCCTCCCTGAGAGTCTTCCCCAGGTGGATAGACTTTAGAGTATAGGTGGTGATGAAGTTGGCCCTCAAAGGTCTTGTCACTGTGCCTGCAGGTGGTGGCTGTCCATACCCATCCTTGTTGGTAACTGCCAATCGGGATGTCACAATGTTTTCTCTGTTGTACCCCCTAGCTGCAAACCTGAGTTCCATATCGTCTAGTTGTTATCTGCAGCATTCCTCGTTGGTATTGTTATGTCCTACAACATTGTCCATAACATTTGTGCCTTAGGTATAGCCTTATTGAGGGACCGTGGGTGGCAACTTGTTGCATGGAGTATGGAATTTTATCAGTTTCTTTCTTGTAGAGAGTAGCCCCAAGTGCCATACCATCTTTGAAGATCCTGAGGTCCAGAAAATCCACCTGCTGGCAACTTGCTGTGACCTTGAGTTTGACCGGCCCACCAGATGCATTCAAGTCATTGGTCCAATCGATCAATGTTTCTTCTGAGCCCCTTCAGACAAGGAGGATGTCATCAATGTACCGCTTGTAATGTAATACTTGAGTAATCTCGTATACTTTGAATACCTTCTCTTCAATGTGCTCCATGAACAAGTTAGCAAAAGCTGGTGCCATATTTGAGCCCATGGCCATACCTGCCAGTTGGAGGTAGAACCCTTTTTCAAACTTAAAGTAGTTCAACTTAAGGCACAAGGATGAACTCAGCAGGAGGTCCAATGTAAGAGTGCCTATTCAGACATTGGGATATGATGTTGATGCCCATTTCATGTGGAATGATGGTGTACAGGCTAGTAACATCCATACTTTCCAAGACGTCATTAGGCCCAATGTCATCTGAGATAAAATTTCCATGAGAGCCAGGGAATCTCACAGATATGACCACATATTGAGGACAAAGGGTTGTAAAAGTGCATCAATATAGATAGTGAGAGGTTGGAGTAGCGAGCCTCTAGCAGAGACTATAGGACGACCAGACGGGGAGCTGAGTTTCTTATGGATTTTGGGAAGAGTATAGATGATGGGTCTGATGGGGAAGTCTACCATCAGCCAGTTCCATAGAGTCTTGTCAATCCATTGTCTACTGGGGTTGGCCGTAGGAGGATCAAAGGTACTGGGTTTTCTTAAACAATTGTCCTTTATCATCCAATCTCTTCCCTTGGAGGAAATCCCCAAGTTTCAACTGCCTTTGGAATTTCATAGTGTCTATGAAGGTATTAAAGTCATTGTGAATAGTAGTAGGGACAAATGACAGTCCTTTGTTAAGGATCTTGCGTTCCTGATCGCTTAAGGTAAGGTTCACAACTACATCCTCCTCCGTCTTGGCTGAAATGGGGGTCTTCTTCCAAAAGCCACCCCTCCTGGTATGTGGTCTCCGCCTCTCCCTCTCATGGCTGACCAGGTGGTAATGCCTAAAAAAGGCTGTGATATGGTAGAGTGTGTCGCCTGTCCTTGAATATTGATGCACTCAGTATCTGACCCAGAGCTTGTATCAATCGTATTCAGGTGTCTGTTAGTGTAGACCCTCTGTCTCCTCTGGCATCTGGGTTAATAGTAGGCTCTCTACTCTGGTCCCAAAGTCCATCTATACAGTTTCTTGTCTCTGTAGTCCTCAGTTACATAAATCTTAAATGCAACTAAAGCATTGTTATATTCCTTTCATTGTATAGAGATTTTGTCCATCCAGTTTTCAGAGTTATCATGTGTCAAAATGATACCCTTTGTATCTTCCGTTAGTGCAATCTCAGTTTTTACTTTACTGCAGTAAGCTCCTAACCCCCTCCACAACCAATAGTATGAGGTCAAGAGAGCATTTGTTAAGTACAGCACACCAGCATTTGCAAAACTCAGGATTCGATCTCCCAATAGTGGGTACATTGTTAATCCAGAACCCCCTGGGGATCAGTTTCTTCCTGTGATACTCAGACAAGTAGATTCCGTGTAGTTTGAGGTCAACCTCTTTCTTCTTGAGTTTTAGTATCTGTAAATACACCGTCTGTGCACTGTCAGCTGGAGTATCAGGAATGTCCGTGTCAAAGAGGATTCTAGCAGCATCGTTATCATTCAGAAAAAGAGAAAGTGTCTCTGCCCCCTCAATGTCAGTATGGATATTCGGAGTAGGCTGTGATGTGGGAAAATGTTCTATAGTTCCTGCACTAAAGAGTGTGCGGCCCAGTAGTGCACCTGTGTCCCAGTGGTTATCAAGTGCAAAACAAAGAAGAGAGTCCAACGAGGCAAATCAAGGGTGGGTGTGACTGAAGTGTTAATACATTAGTAGAGGATGGTGCACTCTCACAGACAGGTATTAGAAGACAGCACTCACTGGTCTTGAATGTACCAAACAAACTGCTTTTTATTTCAGTGATGTTTCGGAGACAGATCCCCTTCATCAGACCAACAACCAAAAAGTGACATACAAACTTATAAGCCATACAAGACCCTCCCCATGTGCACAAAAAAATCGCCAAACTGGTTGCCAAGGCAACCAGCAACAAATATACAAATATTCCCACAGAATAAAAACATTTAAAAATACATCCCAATATTTCATACAACAGACACCCAGAGGCCTATTTATCAAATGTCTGTCGTGCGGATCAGGTCTGTCAGACATCGCTGAAAGCGGAGTACAATACGCTCTCCATATTCAGCATTGCACCAGCAGCTCTTGTGAGCTGCTGGTGCAACGCCGCCCCCTGCAGACTTGCGGCCAATCGGCTGCCAGCAGGGGGTGTCAATCAACCCGATCATACTCGATAGGGTTGAATTGTGGCGATCTCTGTCCGCCTGCTCAGAGCAGGTGGACAGGGTTATGGAGCAGCTCCATAACTTGCCTTTCTGGCGAGTCTGAAGACTTCGAAAAAGCCGGTTCAGCTGGCGAAACATGTCAGGAGAAGGGGGAATTGGGACCCCTGTAGTTTTAAATTTGGTGATCTATTAGTCAGAATAACTTATGATATCTGAGCTGACGATCTAACGTATACTCAGAATAGTCAAGTAGAACAGTTTACTTCAGAGATTATCTTCAACAAATAGAGACCTGAGGTCTCAATTAGCGGATACCACAGTTACCGCTATATTCCACGGTGTGAATGTATAGTTTGAATGGTGCTACTTAGCAGAACTATTAGATTATGAACCAACAAACTGTGCTATGATACTATATTACAATAACTGGCTTCTATTAATCACCACAATATGATATTCATTTATTAATATCACAGTTTAAAATGCTTATACCGAGACTTAGTACAAATGCACAAATGTACAAGGTGTAATTACGAAATGTAGCAGCATTCAATGGTTACAAAACATTAACTACGTTATAAGCACGATTCCATCAAAGATTTAAGGTCCTATTTAGCGGATACACTGTTATCGCTAGACTCCAAGGTGTGAATAGATAAATTTAAACGGCGCTACCCAGCAGCACTTTAAGATTTTGAACAAGTAAACTATGGTATACTAACACATTGCAGTATCTGGCACGTATCACTTGCCACAATATGATACTAATATCTTATACAGCTCAAAATTAGTGTCTATACTGAGACCTGGTATAGATGTACAAGGATAAACTACGATATCTAGCAGTATTGAAAGATTACAAAACAGCAATGATGTTATATTAAAGTACTGTAGCAAGTAGCACATACCAACTGCTTTAATACATTAATTCAAATACACGGTTGTGGAACAAATACCTATTAACAGTGTTAACATTTAATAGCATCTTTATACCAGTACACACTTTATAATACAGCACTGAAGAATTGGTAAATTAATATACTCGTGATTTTCTACAACCAGACCATAGTATAGTACTCTTATGAAGAGTCTGATTGATATACTGTTCATTATAAACTAATCAACTATACTTATATCAAGTTTAAAATACCGAGTATAAAGCGAGATATGATTACTGGAATTTCCAGCTACTTTACATATATCTAACTCTGGTTACATTACTCCAATTATTAGTATGTATAAGTGTATATTAAGTTAAGCCCATAGAAAGACTGACAGCTTTGGACGCTAGGTTAACCCTAATACAGTCACTGCTGCTGTAGCGTACACTAGCATTGTTGCTGTTTCAATACCACCCTCTTGGATTTTGAACAGCAACCCCTGCCATATTAATATCTATAGGATGATATAAATACTCACATCCATAGATTACAAGATGTTATACCTATTATCAAGTACATCATACTAGGAGAGTATCTCATGTCCTAGCATATTGCTAACCATATGACAGGGGTCCACCCTATGTAGATGTAGATTTCTACTTGTATACACATTGCACCTCCTACTGGACCTGATTATATGTATACCACACCTGGATATAGATTAGACCCATGTAAACTAATTTTGAATATATCTGACTAATCATTACTATTATTTTACATGATTTGATCCTCTCTCAGAATCTATACATATGAACCTCTAATAGTTCTCCAGTGGTTTTTAGCGTACACCCAATTTTTAATCAATTCTATTAAAGTGTAAATTTTAATGTGTCTCTTTTATTGCACGTACACCGTGCCATACTAATACATATCCTCAAGAGAGTGAGTGCTTTGATATGTACTCATTTGGTGTAACCGCCTTTGGTTACTAAATTTCAATTGTGAATTAGTACATAGCACCCCTGGGCTCCATTTACTACAAACAAGGCCACTAGTTTGACCATTATCAGCCCATCTCTTATTATTTCAAGTAGTGCCATCACATACCCCTTTCTTTCGAGTCTGAAGACTCGCCAGAAACACGGGCCCTCAAGCTCTGTTCAGAGCTTGATAAATGGGCCTCTCAGTGTGTAAACATAGATATACAAATAAACCTAAACATGTAGCCCTAGAATGCAGTGATAGAACATAAATAATGTCATAAACAAATAAATGATAAGAAACTGGCAAACAATGACTAGGATATCTGTCCCAAGCCCTCAACATATTGGTGATCTCAAAAGAAACCGAACATTCCGATTAGATACAATCCCAAACACAGATGGAGATATACGTTCCAAATACATATTGCACAGAAATGAACCGATTAGGGACATACCTGAAACGTAACACATAAGACTTGATTACAGGCAGCCTAAGTGCAAAACCCGTGGAGCAGCTAACAGCCAACAAGAGCGCATGCATGCTCACAGGATTATATACCCTGAATGGAAAGCTCCGTGTGCGTGTACCCGCAGCTCCTAATCGGATGGGGGGGGGGGGGGGACGTCTCCTATGAATAACAAACTGACAGATGTCAGTGCCGTGAGGCAACGGGGTGAATGTAATCTGTTATTAAATGTTGGAGGCAAATATAAAAGGCAAATCGCTTTAATGGGGCAAGGTACAGGGTATACATGGCCAGTGTTGTAGCTGGAATATATCCGTATATAGGGGGAAACCAGGATCCCGTATCAGGGTAATACAGAAATGTGTAAATATGTAAATCTATAATAAACAGGTTCAACAATGGCACTATTAAGGCTTTCCCCACTATAATCTATATCCTAAGTGTATTTAGAATTTGATACACTTCTATATAAAAAATATTGTGGGTGGGTTGGTGCTATGCATAAAATGGAATTCAAACTCGAAATGTGGTAGTATAGACACTACCACGGGACAGTATGCATCTCCAGCACTCTAGCCCAGACTATAGGGTGATGCTTTTTATGAGGAATATTAAAATATAACTTTTATTCAATTTATTTAAAAACTGTACACACATAACACATAACATACAAATTTAAAATTCTCAAAGTAAGTTCTGTTAAAGTTTTTATTAGTGACCACTAATATTATAAGAATGCCTTGATTATATTATCTCTATGTGTCACTAGGATTATAGCAACTTGCAATAATATAACTCCTATGCTAAATTGGTAGTCTTTGGAAAGCTGTTGTATAGTTGTGTAAGTGCCCTATAGTAGTGTGTTCACCAGTTATTACATACTGTGGGTCACAATGGAAATAACAACTTGGTATAATCATTTGATTCTATGTGAATACTAGTATATCTGTATCAAGCGTTAGGATGATAATAGCGTCAGTCACCAAGGTTATGACTGTCTCATCTGTATAAGTATACAGTTAATCTGAGAGCAATGCTCATAAAGTACTGCTAATCGTTTAATAGGTACAGATTATGTAGCAAGATTACTCAATGGTTCTAGTATCAGTGGGTTGAGTAAAAACTAAAATTTATGAATAATTAAGGTACCATATATGATGTGTTATATGTTAGTACTGTATAGAGGTGACTGATATATCTCCTCTAGATGTTTTGTGATCACCAGTGTATCTAGGTTGTTGTACAATCTCACACCTGTTTAATCGCCTCTACGGGCGAAACGCGTCAGTAGTGACAGACGCCTTTTAAACCTATGTCAAAGTAAAGTTCTGAGCCAATCTTATATTACGCTCCATGCTAATGAATATATGTAAAGCGGTTTAGTAAGCTGCCTAGCGAACTCCGCCAGTGTACACAGTTGAAATATTCAGCCGCAGGACAAGGGGATATTGTTACAGCTGAATACACAGTTAACGTTGATTATATATGTAGAAAAAGTAAGCACACGGCTTAGATTCTAGTAACATCCGGGTACTATCGGCTAACGAGACAGTTTGTAATTGATATAGTGAAATACAGAACTCACTATAGGAGTTAAACATTTTACTATACAATAATTAAAAAGGTAACGGGAATCTAATAATACAGCCAACACTCAATTTGAGTGACTATATAGTATCAGAATAATTAACAAAATTGGGTAACATTGGATTACATCCGGGCTATAGTGAAGACAGACACATTTTTTTAACATAAATGTTTAAGAACTATTGCTAAGCTGCCATACAAGCTAGCTAAGGGAATACGGGTGTAATAATTAGCCGTATGCTATGAGGATAACGTAGTAGCAGAATTTATAAATTCTATAATCAATGCTTAATATTAAGATACAGGCATACGGCTCATATTTAACTACAGCCGGGCACTATTAAGCGGCTCATGAACCCGTTTGATACATATGCAGTGTAACACTGAGCTCATGATTAGAGCTAAACCATCACCAATTCATTATTTAAAGTGTAAAAAATAACCAGCATACAGGTTGTGGGGTTATACAGAAATAAGAAAAATAGTGCAATTATGATAACATCCGGGCCATTTACACAAATCTAACGGCTCCACTACAGATATAAAAAACCAAACGAGCTCCACAACAGAAGTCACACAGATATAAGGCTTCTATATTCTATCTCAAATCTGCCGGTCGCCATATAAACAGTCATTACTATGATATAAACTTAATTTTAATTTGCTAAAAACTACTACTTTGGCGAATTCAAGATTAATTTTACAAACTAACAAGGAATTAATAACCCGGCAACATAAGAGGGGCTATAGAATCGGTTATATATACTAAGTAACTACTTTGGAATAATTAAGCAACGGCTTTCAAGAGTACCCAGGTTACTTTATTAACATCAATAGCGGTCCTAAGGTCCGTATACTAACTTAAATCACACAAACATTATTTAAGGTGAAGCAAGTAAGAGATTATACAATAACCTTAATACACAGGTTATCACAAAATATTTAGGGGCTATACACCTGTAACCTAAACATAGCACAAACATACAATGTATCTCAGTTTGCTACCTTAATCACCTATAAACTGAGTCTTAACTTAGCCCACTGATACTATAAACTGAGTCTCAACTTAGCCCACTGATACTATAACCTTCGAGTAATTTTGCTACTAATAAGTTTCTATTACACGCAACGGCTTACAGTACCATAAGAGCATTGTTCTCAGATTAACTATATATTAGTAAGGATATGATAGTTATAATCCTTTGTGATTGACCACGTTATCATCCAGATACGTCTGACATTGTCATACCTATACTCACACAGAATAAAACGATTATATATATTCGCCACTTCTATTGTGATGCTATTCTAGTGGGATATATTAACCTAGAAATACAGCGGCTCATAAGAAGTGACTATAGTCAACTAAGTCCAACTGGTCACACATCCTAGAAAATATTGATCTAGAAATATAGCGGCCAACTAGAGTGCTTATAGCTATCGAATACAGCCAGTTACACATTCTAGGGGTGAGAGGCTATACATGGTCACTTTACTAACACCTATAGAAGTCCCAATATCCGTACACCTATAATAACCACAAACATCTATATGATTAAACAGGTGTGAGATTGTACAACAACCTAGATACACTGGTGATCACAAAACATCTAGAGGAGATATATCAGTCACCTCTATACAGTACTAACATATAACACATCATATATGGTACCTTAATTATTCATAAATTTGAGTTTTTACTCAACCCACTGATACTAGAACCATTGAGTAATCTTGCTACATAATCTGTACCTATTAAACGATTAGCAGTACTTTATGAGCATTGCTCTCAGATTAACTGTACAAGCTACTTTCAAGGTTAGTGTAGACCAATGGTAGAATAACCAGACTTGCCTACCTCCTAATTGCACCTCTCACAATTGTGCAATTGATTTAAAAAGATTTAAAAGAAACAAGGGGTGGAGGCGGCGCCAAAAGAGGCGATCTAGCACTTTGAAAAATTTTTCTTTTTTTTTTATTTTTTATAAAAACCTGGGTAGGTATCGAATCTAAATAGTCTAATAATAACTATATCTGTTATACATATCCCCAATAAATCAGACTGAATACAATTAGACCTTATGATTAAAATAATTCAATATGTATTTCTCTGGACTAACCCAAACCACTTTTATCAGATTTTGAACTTCTTAGGAAATTCTTAAAAAAATTCTTAAAAAAAAAAAATTCTTAAAAAAATGCAAGGTGCTGCAGGTTTCAATATCAAATAACAAATTTTATTACACAAAATCCTGATAATTCTAGAAAATTCTAGAAAAATTCAGAATATTCAAATAAGTATAAAATCACTTAAATACTGTGACACCGGTGTCCATTAATCTAAAAAATGAAAAAATAAATGAGAATTTAAAATTACTAATGTCCTTAAAAGACTTTCGAGCAAACTTTAAACAAATAAATAAATGTAACGCTCTAATCAGGTTCTAGAACAGTTTCCAACCACTATGTATAGCTGTTAGCAAAAAACCAGTATTTGGAACTCTGTGCATTAATACTCAATGTTGACTGTGAAAAAAAGCCTTAAATAAAGCTATTGTGTTGTTATAAAAACAACCAGACTGGTTAACAATTGCGGTAACTTCTTATGGCAGTAACACAGTTCTTTATATATAAAAGCGCTATTGGGAGTCTGTTTGCAGCAATGTTAGTTTGATCATATAAGTGCTGTTTTATAACATTCTTCCGTGAGGGCTTTTAAAATCTCCTAGGTGGCAATGGCTGTAATAGCTTCCACAGGTGCAAACCAGTGCTTCAGCACCTCAACGGCAATCAGTGAGTCTTTTGAAAATACATTCAGAGTACCTTTAATAAGTGCTGGTAGTCTTCTCTTGGTATCCTTAGTGTGCACACTAGTAGAAGAAACGGTTGATCTGTACTCCTACCGTATAGCCAGGTCCTCCAAGTCTTACTGGCGTGACGGTTCTGGGAGTGAATGTGAATGTGTCTCTGTAGTCTTTTTCCTTTCTGCAGGGCTGGATAATAGACAAGTCTACGCGTTTCAGCTCACCAGCTGACAAAGGCTCCCTGGTGAGCTGAAACGCGTAGACTTGTCTATTATCCAGCCCTGCAGAAAGGAAAAAGACTACAGAGACACATTCACATTCACTCCCAGAACCGTCACGCCAGTAAGACTTGGAGGACCTGGCTATACGGTAGGAGTACAGATCAACCGTTTCTTCTACTAGTGTGCACACTAAGGATACCAAGAGAAGACTACCAGCACTTATTAAAGGTACTCTGAATGTATTTTCAAAAGACTCACTGATTGCCGTTGAGGTGCTGAAGCACTGGTTTGCACCTGTGGAAGCTATTACAGCCATTGCCACCTAGGAGATTTTAAAAGCCCTCACGAAAGAATGTTATAAAACAGCACTTATATGATCAAACTAACATTGCTGCAAACAGACTCCCAATAGCGCTTTTATATATAAAGAACTGTGTTACTGCCATAAGAAGTTACCGCAATTGTTAACCAGTCTGGTTGTTTTTATAACAACACAATAGCTTTATTTAAGGCTTTTTTTCACAGTCAACATTGAGTATTAATGCACAGAGTTCCAAATACTGGTTTTTTGCTAACAGCTATACATAGTGGTTGGAAACTGTTCTAGAACCTGATTAGAGCGTTACATTTATTTATTTGTTTAAAGTTTGCTCGAAAGTCTTTTAAGGACATTAGTAATTTTAAATTCTCATTTATTTTTTCATTTTTTAGATTAATGGACACCGGTGTCACAGTATTTAAGTGATTTTATACTTATTTGAATATTCTGAATTTTTCTAGAATTTTCTAGAATTATCAGGATTTTGTGTAATAAAATTTGTTATTTGATATTGAAACCTGCAGCACCTTGCATTTTTTTAAGAATTTTTTTTTTTAAGAATTTTTTTAAGAATTTCCTAAGAAGTTCAAAATCTGATAAAAGTGGTTTGGGTTAGTCCAGAGAAATACATATTGAATTATTTTAATCATAAGGTCTAATTGTATTCAGTCTGATTTATTGGGGATATGTATAACAGATATAGTTATTATTAGACTATTTAGATTCGATACCTACCCAGGTTTTTATAAAAAATAAAAAAAAAAAGAAAAATTTTTCAAAGTGCTAGATCGCCTCTTTTGGCGCCGCCTCCACCCCTTGTTTCTTTTAAATCTCAGATTAACTGTATACTTATACAGATGATACAGTCATAACCTTGGTGACTGACGCTATTATCATCCTAACGCTTGATACAGATATACTAGTATTCACATAGAATCAAATGATTATACCAAGTTGTTATTTCCATTGTGACCCACAGTATGTAATAACTGGTGAACACACTACTATAGGGCACTTACACAACTATACAACAGCTTTCCAAAGACTACCAATTTAGCATAGGAGTTATATTATTGCAAGTTGCTATAATCCTAGTGACACATAGAGATAATATAATCAAGGCATTCTTATAATATTAGTGGTCACTAATAAAAACTTTAACAGAACTTACTTTGAGAATTTTAAATTTGTATGTTATGTGTTATGTGTGTACAGTTTTTAAATAAATTGAATAAAAGTTATATTTTAATATTCCTCATAAAAAGCATCACCCTTTAGTCTGGGCTAGAGTGCTGGAGATGCATACTGTCCCGTGGTAGTGTCTATACTACCACATTTCGAGTTTGAAATATGTAAATCTGCCTACTATCAACCCAGACTCCAGAGAAGACAGAGGGTCTACACTAACAGACACCTGAATTTGGTTAATGCCAGCTCTGGTTCAGATACTGAGTGCACAGATATTCAAGGACAGGTGATACACTCTTCTACCACATCACAGCCTTTTTTAGGCATTAACACCAGGTCAGCCACGAGAGGGAGAGGCGGAGACCACATACCATGAGGGGGCTTTTGGAAGAAGACCCCCATTTCAGCCAAGACAGAAGAGGATGTAGTTGTGAACCTTAGTCAACATACCTTAAGTGATCAGGAATGCAAGGTCCTTAACAAAGGACTGTAATTTGTCCCTACTACTATTCACAATCACCTAGATTACGTTTTTTAAGCGCTATAGGGAAAGTAAAGAACGCAACAAAAGTTGCTTTATTTAAACCTCCTATAGCGATGCCATTACAAGTTTAAAAAAACCCGGCTTGCACGGCAGATATGGAGATTTTGAGCTCCATACCGCACCAAAAACAAGCTGTGTTTTGACGTGCTCGTACACGCTTTCCCCATAGACATGGGAGAGCCGGCAAAAAAAAGTCTAACACCTGCGATTGTGGAAACAAAAGCTACATAACGCAGCCCCATTGATGTCTATGGGGAAAAAGAAAATACAGTTTAAACCTAACACCCTAACATACATCCCAAATCTAAACACCCCTTATCTGCTGCCCCTGACAAGCCGACACCTGCCTACAATTATTAACCCCTAATCTGCCGCTCCTGATATCACTGCCACCTAAATAAAATGATTAACCCCTAATGTGCCGCTCCCGATATCGCCGCCACTATAATAAAGTTATTAACCCCAATTCCGCCACACCCCAACATCGCTGCAACTATATTAAAGCTATTAACCCCTATTCCGCCGCTCCCCAACATCGCTGCAACTAAATAAAGTTATTAACCCCTAAACCTCTGGCCTCCCACATCACTACCAGTAAATAAACCTATTAACCCCTAAACTGCCAGCCCCTCCATCCGATTAAACTATATTAACCCCTAAACCTAACCCTAGCATAACCCTAATACTAACCCTAACACCCCCTAACTTTAACATAATGAAATTAGATCTAAATTAAATTTACAATTATTAACTAAATAATTCCTATTATTAACTAAATACATACTTACCTGTGAAATAAAACCTAAGCTAGCTACAATATAACGGGAGGGCGGCAGTTTAGGGGTTAATAACTTTAGTATAGTGGTGACAATGTCGGGGAGCGGCGGAATAGGGGTTAATACATTTTATTAGTGGCGGCGATATCGGGAGCGGCAGATTATGGGGTTAATACATTTATTATAGTATTTGCGATGCGGGAGGGCCTCGGTTTAGGGGTTAATAAGTAGTTTATGGGTGTTTAGTGTACTTTGTATCAGTTTTATGTTACAGAGTTGTAGCGTAAAACTCATAACTACTGACTTTAGATGGCATTACGGATCTTGTCGTTTTAGGCTGTAACACTTGCTTTTTAGCCTCACCGCAAAACTCATAATACCAGAGCTATGGGAATCCCATGAAAAAACGTCATTTTTACTAGTGCGGTACTGGCGCTGCGTTACAGGCTAAAAGGCTTGCGGTACACCTATACCAACAAGACTTGTATTGGCTGCGTTAGGGAAAATGATGCGTTATGTGCCACAACGCTGCTATTAGACTCATAACGCACAACTCTAGGTGAATGACTTTAATACCTTCATAGACACTATAAAATTCCAAAGGCAGTTGAAACTTGAGGATTTCTTCCAAGGGAAGACATTAGATGATAAGGGACATTTTTTTAAGAAATCCAGTACCTTTCATCCTCCTACGGTCAACCCCAGTATACGCACTTTTACTAGGTTTATCCAACAAAAGGGGGGCCACACAAATGTCCCTAGGCATAGGAACAATATGACAGCTGAAGACTGGGCAGTCACACGATTACTGATGGGTGATGCATCAATTGTCATTCGCCCAGCAGACAGGGGCGGAGCTATTGTATTCCAGAATTATGCTGATTTTTAAAAAGAGATTGATACACAGCTGGCTGACAATTTTACCTATAAGTCCTTACCCTGTGACTCTACCATTGCATATAAGATACGCATTGATGGGGGTTATTGAACAGGCCTTCCAGAGACACTGGATTGACAAGACTCTATGAGACTGGCTGATGGTAGACTTCCCCATCAGACCCATCATCTATACTCTTCCCAAAATCTATAAGAAACTCAGCTCCCCGCCTGGTCATCATATAGTCTCTGCCAGAGGCTTGCTACTCCAACCTCTCGCTACCTATGCTGGTGCGCTTTTACAACCCTTTGTCCTTAATATTTGGTCATATCTGCGAGATTCCCTGGCTCTCATGGAAATTTTATCTCAGATAAATTACATTGGGCCTAATGACGTCTTGGCAAGTATGGATGTTACTAACCTGTACACCATTATTCCATATGAAATGGTATCCCAATGTCTGAATAGGCACCCTTACATTGGACCTCCTGCTCAGTTCATCCTTGAGCTGCTCACCTTGTGCCTTAAGTTGAACTACTTCAAGTTTGAAAAAGGGTTCTACCTCCAACTGACAGGTATGGCCATGGGTTCAAATATGGCACCAGCTTTTGCTAACTTGTTCGTGGAGCACATTGAAGAGAAGGTTTTCAAGGTATACGAAAATACTCAAGTCTTACATTACAGGTGGTATATTGATAACATTCTACTTGTCTGGAGGGGCACCGTAGAAATATTGATTAATTGGACTAATGACTTGAATGCATCTAGTTGGCCGGTCAAACTTAAGGACACAGCGAGTTGCCAGGTGGATTTTCTGGACCTCAGGATCTTCAAAGATGGTAAGGCACTTGGGACTACTCTTTACAAGAAAGAAGCTGATAGAAATTCCATACTCCATGCAACAAGTTGCCACCCACGGTCCCTCATTAAGCCTATACCTAAGGCACAAATGTTACAGGTAGTACATAACAATACCACAGAGGATGAGGAACGCTGCAGACAACAACTAGATGATATGGAACTGAGGTTTGCAGCTAGGGGGTACGACAGAGAAACCATTGTGACATCCCGATTGGCAGTTACCAACATGGATGGGGAGGGACAGCCACCACCTGCAGGCCCAGTGACTAGACCGTTGAGGGTCAACTTCATCACCACCTATACCCCTAAGTCTAGCCACCTGGGGACGACTCTAAGGGAGCATTGAGATATAGTGAGGTCTGATGAACCATTGCCCTACGTTAAATACGGACCACCTAGGATTAGCTACAAACGTGGTAGGAACCTCAGGGACATACTGATGAGTACTGACCCCATTAGGAGCTACAGCATAGACACCAGAACCATTTAAGTGCCCCAGTTGTACCACTTGCAATTCTATGCTACAAGGGGGCCACTTTAGACACCCACACAGTAACCAACGGTTTCCAATCAAACACCATCTTACCTGCACAACGATGTTTGTTATTTACATGTTAAGCTGCATCTGTGACCAACCTGTTGCAAGACATTTTTTAGAACAAGGACATACGGTGAAGGATCTCAGATTTATGCTTATTAACCATACACCACCGCTACAAAGAGGAGGAGACAGAGAAAAACTTTTATGACAAAGGGAAGCTGCATAGATTTATAAACCTGACACTACCACCCTAACGGTCTGAATATGGGCGTTGACTGGCATTGCTTCTTTTGAGGAACACCGTGTTGATTTCAACCATCCGGGCCTGCTCAGGTTTGCCAGTGGCTCATGTACCCTTCATCATATTAGCTATGTATACTCTGCTTACAGCTTGGCCTGGATGTGACTTTGCTGTTGTTTACAGTTTATTGCTTACACTTTATTATCATTTGATTATTTCTATGAATGTCTTCCTTTACCCTTTTCTTTGATTTATGTACATATGAGTACAAGATATTCTTTATGTGTATTAGATTGGATCACCATCCATTTGCAGTTGTATCTATTGTGTTAGTTTTCTGCTAGCTTGTTCCTTATTGATAGATCTTGGCTATTGTGGCTACTTTGTTTATCTTTGTTATTTAGTGTAGCTCTGTCAATTGCTTGCCCTGTCCTTCCTATTGCCCTCTGTTTATCTGGTGTGTGTATCCTAGCCCTAGTCCTTGTTACATATTTACATATTGACACATTTCTGTATTACCCTAATATGGGATTCTGATTTCCCCCTATATATACGGATATATTCCAGCTACAACACTGGCCACGTATGCCCTGTTCCTTGCCCCATTAAAGCGATTTGCCTTTTATATTTGTCTCCAACATTAAATAACGGCCCACATTCACCCCATTGCCTCATGGCACTGACATCTGTCAGGTTGTTATTTATAGGAGGCGCCCCCCCATCCAATTAGGAGCTGCGGGTACACGCACACCGAGCTTTCCATTCAGGTAATATCAGTCTGTGAGCACGCATGCGCTCTTGTTGGCTGTTAGCTGCTCCATGGGATTTGTGCTTAGGCAGCCTGTACTCAAGTCTTATGTGTTACGTTTTAGGTATGCCCCTAATCGGTTCTTTTCTGTGCAATATGTATTTGAAACATATATCTCCATCTGTGTTTGGGATTGTATCTAATTGGAATGTTCGGTTTCTTCTGAGATCACCAATATGTTGAGGGCTTGGGACAGATATTCTGGTCATTGCTTCCAGTTTCTTATTGTTATTATGGGCTGTCATCATTTATTTGTCTATGACATTATTTATCTTTTATCACTGCATTCTGGGGCTACATGTTTAGGTTTATTTGTATATTTAATTATTAGGTTAGTGGAATTAATTTGTTACTTTTTTGAGTTGTTGGCTTCCTAGAACAAAAAATGTTTTTTGGGAACGTTTAAAAGAAGGCAGATAGGGTAAAGTCTGACAATCCAAGGAAGCCTGATCTAGTGGGTTGGTGCCACATTAGAAAAGTCCTTTAGTCTAACATGGAAAAAGGTGACAATAGAAGATGCAAGGAGCATTGTTGGATCTTAGGGAGGCTGTAACTGACAGCGTGGATTTTGTTGCAGTTGGTAAGGTGCAAGAGTGTCTAGTGCAGATGAGAGAGTATTGTTATAGTTGGCTGTAGCAAGATCAGGACAGGTTATAGCTGAAGTTTGAGGGTGGACATGTTAAATACATTTGGAAAATTGGAGCAAATCCACAGCGAGCAGATTTCTACAGGTGCAGGGCTGAGAAGGAGAAGTGTATTAAGCCAAGATATTAAGATTATAGGTGAGTAGATGGTGGTCTGAAATGGGAAAAAGGAGACAGGGGGAAGTCAGATATAGAGCAGAAGTAGGAAAATACTCCTCCAATATTGTTTTCAGAATTAAATTGTATTACTTTGTATTAAATTAAAATTCCAGATTGATGTTAAATGGGCACCCTATAACCCAATTGCATCCATTAATCACCCATTTAAATTGTAGCTTTCCAGCCCCGGCTGCTACAGCCCACCGTGAAATATACTGGTATCCTGGTAGGCCAATTCCTGGTTAAAGGTTGAAAGCGTTAGAGACAAACAGGTCATAAATGTTTGTAAGTTTGTTGCAGACAGAGCAAATGTTCCAGAGAGCATAAGAAAAGAAAGGGGATAAGTTCTGTGGGTAAATAGAAATGAGATTGTTGACATTTCATGACCTAGAGTTTTTACTGTGGGAGAATGAGCTAAAGTGTTAAGAGAGATATCACCACCACCAAGCAATAGTAGAGAAGGTGAGAGTGAGACTTATAAGAGTGAGTATGATTGTAGACAGGAAAATTAGATGGGGAAAAGTTTCTAAGGAGACATAGAAGTTAATTAGAGGACACCATAGGAGATAAGAGAATGGAAGGTGAGATATGGAGGGTGTGTGTGTGTGTGTGGGGGGGGGGGATTCTAATTAATGTTATAGGGACATGCAGTGAAGTTTGGGAGAAGGGCAGACATTGAGAGCATTGTACAGTTGTATAGTTAGTGAGGATTGCCTGTTAGAGGGTTGTTATAAGATGGAGATTCCAATTTACCCTCCTATTTCCAACTTTAGTTGTTAACTCCTGATCCCCACTTGTAACCAGGGCCACGTAAAAACATGGCCCAAGAGAGCCAGGGTTATGGTATTTATAACAGTTGAGGCTAACTACTAATGGATTAATGCTATACACCTGGCTAAAAGCAGTCTTGCTACAGAGGAGTTTTACACTTGCAAATTATATTGTAGGGGTAGAGACAAATGGTAGAAAATGCAAGCTGTAGTTATGTCAAGGTGAGCTGAAACGCGCCACACTGCTGTAGAGTAGACATGTGCAACGCAAAAAATTTTGTTTAGTTTCATTTTAATTAGTTCAATAAATAATTTAGTTTTGGCAAATTAGTTTAGTTAAGTTTAAAAATAATTGTTTTGGCAAATTATTTTAGTTAAGTTAAATAATTTTTTCAGAACCTTTTGTTTTTTCGGATCCAATCTTTATTCATATGCATTATTCTATTCTGAAGTTTAGAATACAATAATGCATATGCATAAAGAAAGGATCCGAAAAAATTATTTAACTTAACTAATATGCAAGTGATTGCTGAAACAAAATTATCCAAAACCGCTGCCGTCACCCATATCGCCGACACTAAATAAAGCTTTAAACCCCTAAACCGCAATCCCCCCACATCTCAGACACTACCTAAACCTATTAACTCCTAAACCGACGCCACCCCACATCGCTGACATTAAATAAACGTATAAACCCCTAAACCACCGTTCCCCGACATCGCCAACACTAACTAAACCTATTAACCCCTAAACTGCAGTTCCCCAACATCGCCAACACTATCTGAAACACTAAATAAACCTATTAACCCCTAAACCGCTGTTCCCAAACATCGCCAACACTAACTAAACCTATTAACCCCTAAACCGCAGTTCCCCGACATCGCTGACACTAACTAAACCTAATAACCCCTAAGCTGCCGCCCCCACATTGAAACAATCTAAATTAAACTATATTAACCCCTAAATTGCCGTCCCCCCACATCACAACAGCCTAAATTAAACTATATTAAACCCTAAACCTAATACCCCCTAACTTTAACATAATTAAAGGATCACTGCAAGCTTATATAAAGTACACTGTTTAAATTTTAACTATCTTAAACAAGCACATTTTCAATAAGATGTCATTACTAAATATTTACCTGATTGCTGTAATTGCCGTTATTAAAAATAAATTTTTCTGAACCCACTCCGTGGGTATTTGTTGCTAATATCTAATCCTGTATGAAAACCGCGGTTTGAATATGGCGGCAAAATTTCTCACTGCACATGCGCTAGATTGCGCAACGTCATCGTCAACATCACTCCCTTCCAGACCGTCTCCGACATTGTAGACCCGCTCTATTGATCTTACACAATTAGATCCGGCAGCGCATTGAAAGGTAAGGTATTCAGCGTAGAAAGCCTGAAGAGCCTATTACATCGATTTAGGTGTCATATGCAGGCGTTATTCCCATCTTGCTGGTACGGCATCAGTAGTAGTGAATGCGCATGCGCTATTGGTACCGATTTTGTGCGCATGAAAATGGGGAACAGTTCTAATGACAATTATATGCATAAACTTAGAATCCTTTTGGCTCTTGATTAAATACACGTAGGTCAAAAAATAATGGGATGGATATCATGATGTCATCGTTAAAAAATAAACTTTGTTTTTCTAAGTAAATGATACTTCGATTTCCAAGACTTATAGGTTGGTAAGTTTACTTTAATGCATGGTTGCTAGAATATGTGTTTTGGTTAGACAAAATCGGGCAAAAGTTTGTAATCCTTTAAAATAGACCTAAATTAAAGTTATATTATTAACTAACTACCTATTTAAAAATAAATACAAACTTACCTGTGAAATAAAAATAAAACCTAAGCTAGCTACAATATAACTATTTACTAACTACCTAGTTAAACAAATACACACTTATCTGTGAAATAAAAATAAAACCTAAGCTTTCACTAACAAAACCTAACATTACTAAAAATAAAAAACCTAACATTACTAAAAATAAAAAAACTAACGGCCAGATTACGAGTTTTGCATTATGAGTAGTGATGTCGTGAACCGCCATTGACTTCAATAGGCAGGCGAACTTTAAAACCTACAAGGACTCTTTCTGGCCACAATAGTAATGGAAAAGTTGTTTCAAGGGTACTAACACCTGGACTGTGGCATGCTGGAGGGGGATCCATGGCAAAACTCCCATGGAAAATTACATAGTTGATGCAGAGTCTGCTTTTAACCCATAAAGGGCCTAAATCAACTAACATTCCCAAATTGTTTGCAATAACGTGCTTTAAAACATCAGTTATGATGTCGTTTCTATCAGGTAATGTAAGGGTTATGGCCGCATCACAGTGACAGAGCAAACTCCAAGTGTAACACACCGCAATCAACCAAAAACACTTGCACAACCACGAGATAGATAGATTTGATAGATAGATACATAGAGATTACATAGCTCAATCGATGCAATATACATATGATCGATACACTGTATATAGCTCAATAGATGCAATATACATTTGATAGATACGAATTACATCGATCAATAGATGCAATATACATTTGATAGATACGAATGTTATCGAATCAAAGATGCAATATACATTTTATAGATACGAATGAAATCACCCAAAATATGTAATATACATTTTATAGATACGAATAACATTGATCAATAGATGCAATCTACATTTGATCGATACGTCTGATAGTTCGATCGATTTGATATATAAATAAATCGATTTGAAATATATATAATTTCCCTGACAGAGTATAACAATAAGACATGCGGTCTGTGACCCGTGGTGTGTTAAGTAGTACTATTATTAACATTTTACTACAACCTGTTACTCCCCCTATCAGATGAGGTCTATATGGCCTTCATTTTTGGAACCGGTTGATGGAAGAAGATGATTGTTCTGTCCTCCTACTTAAAATTTGTCAGAAACACAAGTGGCTGTCTCAAAACATCCCGGACAGAAGATAGGTCGAAAGATAGGATAGATAGATATACATAGATTGATAGTTAGATAGAATCGATAGAAGAGAGATAGATTTGTTAGATATATAATTACCCTGATAAAGTCTAATAATTTAACATGCGGTCTTGGACCCAACTAGGTTGTGTTAAGTAGTACTATTCTTCACACTTTCAGCCCTGTAACTCCCCCTATTGGTGGAGGTCTATATGGCGGTTATGATTACCCTGACAAAGTATAACAACAAGAAACGCGGTCTGGGACCCATGGTAATTTTGTTGTGTTAAGTAAAACTTTTCTTATCATTTGAATCCCTCTTACCCCCCCTTTTGTTAGAGCTCTATATGGCCTGCATGATTAGCCTGACAAAGTATAATAAGAAAACATCTGGTCTTGGACCCATGGTAATTAGGTTGTGTTTAAGTAGTACTATTCTTATAACTGTAATCCCTGCTACTCCCCCTATCAAGGGAGGTCTATATGGCCTGCATGATTACCCTGACAAAATATAACATCAAGACATGTTGGACCCATGATAACTAGCTTGTGTTAATTAGTACTTTTCTTAGCACTTTAATCCCTGTTACCCCCCCTATCGGGGGTGGTCTATATGGCCTGCCTGATTACCCTGAAAAAATATAATAATAAGACATGCGGTCTGGTACCCATTTTAACTAGGTTGTGTTTTAAGTACTACCATTCTTAGCACTTTAATCTCTGTAACTCCCCCTATTTGGTGAGGTCTATACGGCCTGGATGATTACCCATACAAAATATAATAATAAGACATCTGCAATTGCAATTCAAGGGCACTAGTAGACTGCAGGTTGACAGTCAAAACAGTGATGATTGACAAATTTTGCAATACTGTTAAAAGAAATATAATTGCTGGCACTAATTGGATAGTTGGGCCTGGCACACAGGCTGGCAGGCAGGAGAAAAGTGCAATTCAATGGCAAGAGCAAACTGAGGATTAAGATCAATAATCAAAAAACTTTTAATTTTAATTAGTAACTATACTGTGACAACAATTATGATTGGTGTAAATAGTTGGCAAGACGGCCTGGCACAAAAGGCTGGCAGGCAGGAGGTAAATGCAATTCAAGGACACTAGGAGACTGAATACTGACAGTCAAAACAGTGATGATTGACAATTTTTGCAATACTGTTAAAAGAAATATGATTGCTGGCAATAATTGGCTAGGTTGACCTGGCACACAGCAGGCTGCAAGGCAGGAGGAAAGTGCAACTCAATGGCAAGAGCAAACTAAGGATTCAGAACAACTATTACCAAAAATTTTAATTTTTAATTATTAAGAATACTGTGACAACAAATATGATTGGTGTAAATATTTTGAAAGTAGGCCTGGCACACAGGCTTGGAAGGCAGTAGAAAAGTGCAATTCAATGGCACGAGCAAACTGAGGATTAAGATCAACAATCACATTTTTTTTAATTTTAATTAGTAACTATACTGTGACAACAATTATGATTGGTGTAAATAGTTGACAAGGCGGCCTGGCACAAAAGGCTGGCAGGCAGGAGGTAAATGCAATTCAAGGACACTAGGAGACTGAATACTGACAGTCAAAACAGTGATGATTGACAATTTTTGCAATACTGTTAAAAGAAATATGATTGCGGGCAATAATTGGCTAGGTGGGCCTGGCACACAGCAGGCTGCAAGGCAGGAGGAAAGTGCAATTCAATGGCATGAGCAAACTGAGGATTCAGAACAACTATTACCAAAAATTTTAATTTTTAATTATTAAGAATACTGTGACAACCAATATGATTGGTGTAAATATTTTGAAAGTAGGCCTGGCACACAGGCTTGGAAGGCAGTAGAAAAGTGCAATTCAATGGCACGAGCAAACTGAGGATTAAGATCACCAATCAATTTTTTTTTAATTTTAATTAGTAACTATACTGTTGCAACAATTATGATTGGTGTAAATAGTTGGCAAGACGGCCTGGCACAAAAGGCTGGCAGGCAGGAGTTAAATGCATTTCAAGGACACTAGGAGACTGAATACTGACAGTCAAAACAGTGATGATTGACAATTTTTGCAATACTGTTAAAAGAAATATGATTGCGGGCAATAATTGGCTAGGTGGGCCTGGCACACAGCAGGCTGCAAGGCAGGAGGAAAGTGAAATTCAATGGCACGAGCAAACTGAGTATTCAGAACAACTATTACCTAAAATTTTAATTTTTAATTATTAAGAATACTGCGACAACCAATATGATTGGTGTAAATATTTTGAAAGTAGGCCTGGCACACAGGCATGGAAGGCAGTAGAAAAGTGCAATTCAATGGCACGAGCAAACTGAGGATTAAGATCAACAATCAAACATTTTTTAATTTTAATTAGTAACTATACTGTGACAATTATGATTGGTGTAAATAGTTGGCAAGACGGCCTGGCACAAAAGGCTGGCAGGCAGGAGGTAAATGCAATTCAAGGACACTAGGAGACTGAATACTGACAGTCAAAACAGTGATGATTGACAATTTTTGCAATACTGTTAAAAGAAATATGATTGCGGGCAATAATTGGCTAGGTGGGCCTGGCACACAGCAGGCTGCAAGGCAGGAGGAAAGTGAAATTCAATGGCACGACCAAACTGAGGATTCAGAACAACTATTACCAAAAATGTTAATTTTTAATTATTAAGAATACTGTGACAACAAATATGATTGGTGTAAATATTTTGAAAGTAGGCCTGGCACACAGGCTTGAAAGGCAGTAGAAAAGTGCAATTCAATGGCACGAGCAAACTGAGGATTAAGATCAACAATCACAAAATTTTTAATTTTAATTAGTAACTATACTGTGACAACAATTATGATTGGTGTAAATAGTTGGCAAGACTGCCTGACACAAAAGGCTGGCAGGCAGGAGGTAAATGCAATTCAAGGACACTAGGAGACTGAATACTGACAGTCAAAACAATGATGATTGACAATTTTTGCAATACTGTTAAAAGAAATATGATTGCGGCAATAATTGGCTAGGTGGGCCTGGCACACAGCAGGCTGCAAGGCAGGAGGAAAGTGAAATTCAATGGCACGAGCAAACTGAGGATTCAGAACAACTATTACCAAAAAATTTAAATTTTTAATTATTAAGAATACTGTGACAACAAATATGATTGGTGTAAATATTTTGAAAGTTGGCCTGGCACACAGGCTTGGAAGGCAGTAGAAAAGTGCAATTCAATGGCACGAGCAAACTGTGGATTAAGATCAACAATCACAAAATTTTTAATTTTAATTAGTAACTATACTGTGACAACAATTATGATTGGTGTAAATAGTTGGCAAGACGGCCTGGCACAAAAGGCTGGCAGGCAGCAGGTAAATGCAATTCAATTGCACTAGGAGACTGAATATTTGCAGTCCAAAAAATTATGATTTTTATTTTTTTATATACTGTTACAAGAATTATGATTGGTTCCACTAATTGGCTAGTTGGGCCTGGAAAACACGCTGGCAGGCAGTAGGAAAGTGCAATTCAATGGCACGAGCAAACTGAGGAATCACAAGCGATCAATTTGGAATTTTAAAGATTAACAATACTTTTACAAAAACTAGGATTGGTGGCACTAATTGGCTAGTTTGTGCCTGGCACACAGGCTGCCAGGCAGGAGGAAACTGCAATTCAATGGCACTAGTAGACTGAATAATTGGCTAGTTGGGCCTGGCACACAGGCTGGCAGTTATGAGTCGTGGATGGTAGGTAGGGCAGCAATTTAACACAGTATGCTGTGTAAGTGACAAAAACACAGGCCTGATAGTAAATTAAGTTAGATTACACTAGCAAAATATTTTAACATTTTAGATTTTAATATTAAAATTATGTTAAGAAGAGCAATGCACATATGAGTGGTCGCACTGGCTGGCTGCTACGTAGGGCAGCAATTAACAACAGTATGCTGTGTAAGTCAGATAGACAGACACAGGCCTAATAGAAAATAAAATTAGATTACACTAGCATAATGATTTAAAGACTTTTTTGGGGGAATTTAAAGAAAAAGGTTAAGCACATACATATGAGTCGTGGCTGATAGCCTTGGAAGGGCAGCTATTAAAAACAGTAGGCTCTGTAAGTCAGATACACACACGCCTGATAGAAAATACTATTAGATTACACTAGAAAAATGATTTAAATTATTTTTTGGGGGGGGGAATTAAAAAAAGGTTAAACACATATGAGTCGTGGCTCATAGACTAGGGAGGGCAGCAAGTAAACACAGTAGGCTCTGTATGTCAGCAAAACACACAGGCCTGATAGAAAATTATATTAGATTACACTATCAAACAAATTTAAACTTTTTTTTTTTATATTTAAATTAAGGTGAAGAAGATATGAGTGGTGGGTGGCTGCCTGGCACAGACCAATTAACCAAAAGACTGAAAAAAATGAGGTATATTAATGCTGAGTGAGCCTGACAGACACAGGCCTGATAGTAAATGTAATTAGATTACACTAGAAAAATGATTTAAATAAAAAAAATTAAATTTAAAATAATGTTATAAACGGATATTAACACTGGTGACTGGCACAGAGCAATGAACCAGAGTATGACACAGGCCTGATAGAAAATGAAAAAAAATTACACTAGCAAAATAAATAAAATTTTTGGTTAGTTAAATTTAAACTAATGTTGTTAGGGAGATATCAGTGGTGGCAGTAATCACAGCATATGCTGTGAGCCTTAAACACACAGGCTGAAAGCCAGGCAAATGCTAATAAAAAAAATACAGAAAAAAAAAACAGCACGAAATATAGCCCTAAAAAAGGCTTTTTGGGGTGCTGTGCTTGCAGCAGAGATGAGTGGAGTCCTTCTGGACTGTAGTGGACACTAAATACACTAGCCTAGCTATGTTTCTCCTATTAATGTCAGGAACAAAAACACAACACGTCCTCTCATTAAGAAAGCAAGGTCGTTATGAGTCTAAAATGGCGGATTCCGAGTACCTGGGAGGGTCTGTGAGGGAGTGTCTGAAGTTGATTGGCTCTAATGTGTCAGACGGCTGTGACATACAGGGTCAACGTTTCCTCAATGATGACACATAGGGGCGGATTGAACATCGCCATGTGTTCGCCACAAACGCGAACGCGAACAAGCTATGTTCGCTGTGAACCGTTCGCGGGCGAACAGTTCGGGACATCACTAATTATGAGTTATGCGGTGCTACCATGCAGTTTTTTAACACCACTCACCTGCAGCGCTGGTATTACGGGTTTTTACAAACCCTGCGTTAAAAGGCAAGAAGTGAGCGTAGAGCAAAATTGAGCTCCATACCGCACTCCAATACCAGCGCTGCTTAAGTCAGCGGTGAGCTGGTCGTACGTGCTTGTGCACGATTTCCCCATAGACATCAATGGGGAGAGCTGGCTGAGAAAAAGTCTAACACCTGCTATAAAGCAGCGTAAATCTCAGTAACGCAGCCCCATTGATTCCTATGGGGAAATAAAATTTATGTTTACACCTAACACCCTAACATGAACCCCGAGTCTAAACACCCCTAATCTTACACTTATTAACCCCTAATCTGCTGCCCCGTCATCGCCGACACCTACATTACTATTATTAACCCCTAATCTGCCGCTCCGGACACTGCCGCCACCTACATTATACTTATTAACCCCTAATCTGCTGCCCCTAACATCGTCGACACCTACATTATATTTATTAACCCCTAATCTGCCGCCCCCAATGTCGCCGCAACCTACCTACATTTATTAACCCCTAATCTGCGGTCCCCAACGTCGCTGCCACTATTCTAAATTTATTAACCATTTAAACTTAAGTCTAACCCTAACACCCCCTAACTTAAATATAATTTAAATAAATCTAAATAAAATTACTATCATTAACTAAATTATTCTTATTTAAAATGAAATACTTATCTATAAAATAAACCCTAAGCTAGCTACAATATAACTAATAGTTACATTGTTTCTAATTTAGGGTTTATTTTTATTTTACAGGCAAGTTTGTATTTATTTTAACTAGGTAGAATAGTTATTAAATAGTTATTAACTATTTAATAACTACCTAGCTAAAATAAATACAAATTTACCTGTAAAATAAAACCTAACCTAAGTTACAATAACTCCTAACACTACACTACAATTAAATAAATTAACTAAATTAAATATAATTAAATAAATTAAGTAAATTAAATTAGTTAAATCCCAAAACCCCCCACTAAATTACAGAAAATAAAAAACAAACTACAGATCTTTAAACTAATTACACCTAATCTAATAGCCCTATCAAAATAAAAAAGCCCCCCAAAATAAAAAAAAAACCCTAGCCTAAACTAAACTACCAATAGCCCTTAAAAGGGCCTTTTGTGGGGCATTGCCCCAAATAAATCAGCTCTTTTACCTGTAAAAAAAAATACAAACAACCCCCAACAGTAAAACCCACCACCCACACAACCAACCCCCCAAATAAAACCCTAACTAAAAAAACCTAAGCTCCCCATTGCCCTGAAAAGGATGGACATTGCCCTTAAAAGGGCATTTAGCTCTATTGCAGGCCCAAAGCCCTAACCTAAAAAATAAACTCACCCAATACACCCTTAAAAAAATCCTAACACTAACACAAGATGTCCTCAAGGAAGCCAGCAGAAGTGGTCCTCCAGACGGGCAGAAGTCTTCATCCAGATGGCATCTTCTATCTTCATCCTTCCGATGTGGAGCGACTTCATTGTCAAGACATCTGGCGCGGAGCATCCTATTCAAACAACGTCTTCTTCGGAATGAATATCACTTTAAGTGACGTCATCCAAGATGGCGTCCCTTAGATTCACATTGGCTGATAGAATTCTCTCAGCCAATCGGAATTAAGGTAGAAAAAATCCTATTGGCTGATGCAATCAGCCAATAGGATTGAACTTCAATCCTATTGGCTGATCCAATCAGCCAATAGGATTAAGCTCGCATTCTATTGGCTGATTGGAACAGCCAATAGAATGCCAGCTCATTCCTATTGCTGATTGCATCAGCCAATAGGATTTTTTCTACCTTAATTCCGATTGGCTAATAGAATTCTATCAGCCAATCAGAATCTAAGGGACATCATCTTGGATGACGTCACTTAAAGTGATATTCATTCCGAAGAAGACATTGTTTGAAGAGGATGCTCTGCACCGGATGCCTTGAAGATGGAGCCGCTCCGCGTCGGAAGGATGAAGATAGAAGATGCCGTCTGGATGAAGACTTCTGCCAAGACCATCCCAGTTCCTTAGTGTGTCGGCCAACAAATGATAAGACGAGATCTCTTTTGGGTGCCCCTTGGCTGAAATCCAGGCAAGTGTGCCCACATTCCCCCTTCGTAGGATTTCATTGTCAATTTGTATCCAGAGCTTATCGGGTAGATTCCGGTTCCATTCTACAATCCTTTGCAAGAATATAGCTCTTTGGTATTCGACAAGCAGTGGAACGCCCAGTCCGCCTTTTTCTCTAGGTGAATAGATTGTGTGCCTGTTGACTCTGGGTCTGATGCCGTTCCATATATAGGCTTCTAGATCTGCTTGTATTTGCTGGATATAGTTCCGGGCCGACCAGGCCGGGATCGTCTGTAGAACATACAGTACCCTCGGCAACATATTCATCTTCCCGACTCCAATAGGGCCCAGCCATGAGATGGATTTTTTTTTTCCAGTTAGATAAATCTTTGGAAATGTCGTCTCGTATAGTTTTATAGTTCAATTCTATAGTTTTGAATACGTCAGGCGTAATGAGAAGTCTGAGATATTTTATATAATTAGACGCAAGCTTTATCGGACAGTCTGAGTGGTGAGCCTCAAACCTGTCAGGTGGCTCAGTGATGTTTCTGATCTATGATTTCTGGGTGTTGAGGAGGAAATTAGACACCCCTCCAAAGGCTGATATTTCTGCGAGCGCTGCCCCCAGGGAGCTGGCCGAATCGGAGAGAGACAACAGGACATCGTCGGCGTACATCGAGAGTTTTGTGCTCGATGCCGCCGACGGTAAAACCCTTAATATCCGGATTGGATCTGATTTTGATAGCCAGGACCTCTATTGTAAGGGCAAACAAGAGTGGTGAAAGGGGGCACCCCTGTCTTGTGCCGTTCCTTATCAGAAAGGTTTCGGACAAAGTACCATTGACCCTGACCCTCTCATTTGGAGCAGAGTACAAAGACATCACTCTGCTTGTGAAATTTGGGCCAAATCCAAACCCCCCCCAGGGTATGTCTGTGGTGACCAGGGAGAGTGGCAGATCATGTAGGCGGGCGTGCGTTATTAACTGCAAGATCTTGAGGGTGTTATCCCTCGCTTCGCGGGTGGGTACAAACCCCACTTGATCTGTTGATATTAATCTGGGGAGGCAGCGATTCAGGCGGTTAGCCATAACCTTCGCCAGTATCTTCACATCTGCGTTCAGTAGCGAGATGGGCCTAAAGTTCTCGGGTTTATCATGCGGCTTCCCTGCCTTGGGAATCACCGTGATATTGGCCTTGAGCATGGTTCCTGGGAGGGCAGGTGTTTCGGACAACAGATTGAAGATGCGAACCAGCCTGGGGACTAGTAAGTCTGCGTACATTTTGTAGTATTTTAGTCCAAACCCGTCGGGGCCTGGACACTTCCCGGAGGGCAGGTCTTTAATTGCTTTTTGTACCTCCTCCGGTGTGATTGCTAAATCAAGAGACTCCCTCTCCTCCTCAGCTAAATGCAGGATCTCCACTCCCTTTAAGTATTCAGACACATCGTCATCTGATTGGGGAGGGTCCTGGGCCTCTCCCCGTGGGCGAGCCACAGGACGCAGATTATACAGAGACTCGTAATAAGTCTTGAATATGTGCGCAATCGATTTACCGTCAGCTTTGACCGTTCCACTGCTATCTATCATGTGATGTACATAAGTCTTCAGTCTCTTGCGTGCGAGGGCCCTAGCCAGGAGTTTTCCTGGTTTGTCCCACTGTTTAAAATAGAGTCTTCTGAGAGAAAGATCTTGTTTTTGTTGCTCTTCTTGCAAGTACTGTAGTAGCTCTGTTCTGGCTTGGGTCAGCTGACCCAGGATTATAACATCGAGTGGGTGTTGTTTATGGTGCTGTTCGAGGCTTGCGACTCGAGCCAGCAAGGAACGGTAACGCTCCTTCCTAAGGGAATTCAGCCTCGACCTTCTCTTAATCAAAAGGCCTCTTATGGTACACTTGTGTGCCTCCCAAATGGTGGCATCTTGTATTTGTGCATTAGTATTAAGTTGGAAAAACTCTATCAGGGAGTTTCGGATGTCATTGCGAAACGGCTGATCATCCAGGAGCGTATCATCCAACCTCCAGATATAAGGAGTAATAGGAGTACTGGGCCATTGGATTGAACAGGATACCGGCGCGTGGTCGGACCATGTAATAGCATGTATGTTACTGCTCTGCATGATAATAAGACCCGTAGAGTATGTGAACAGGTAGTCTATTCTGGAGTATTTTTTGTGGGGATGCGAATAGAAAGTGTAATTTTTACTATGTGGGTGCTGCGTGCGCCATATGTCGTGCACTGCCAAATCTGCTAATGAAGCTGTGATATGTTTCAGTGTTTTGTGGGGAGCACTGGAGAGGCCGTTCGAAGTGTCAAGAGAAGGGTCCAGAGGGGCATTAAGATCTCCCCCCAGAAACAATACGCCTACCTGGGATTCTAATATTTTACGCACAACCCTCTGTAGGAGAAGGTGCTGAGCCTGGTTTGGGCAGTATACATTTGCCAAAGTGATGGGCCTACCGAACAGGGTTCCTAACAAAATTAAGTATCTGCCCTCGGGGTCTTTATGGGCTTGCGAGAGTTGAAAGGGCATTCTTGCACTGAAGATAATTCCCACCCCATTTGTTTTTTTTTGGACCAGATGCAAAGTAAGCTTCAGGAAAGTGACGACTATACCATCTCGGCTCATGTAGAGCCAAGAAATGAGTCTCCTGCAAGTACACTATGTCACCTCCCATTTTCTGTAAGTCTCTTAATGCGATGGATCTCTTTTTGGGGCTGTTCAGACCCTTAGTGTTTATGGATATGAGCTCAACCTTTAGAGGGTTACGTCTGTCTGGGTGGCATGCCATTTTGGGCTGTTTACTTTGGCATAGGTATAGACTGTAGTGTGGGTAGGAGGATCGTCAGGAGACTAGGGTAAGTAGGAAAAGGGGATGGGCAAAAACAAAAAAGGGGGGGTGGAAGGGTAGGGGAGAAGGAGAGAAGAGAAAAAAAAAAGAGGGAGGAAGAGAAAAAGGAAGAAAGGTCTTCCCTAAGAAGACAAGTTATAGCAGAGACAGATAGTGTTACTACTTCAAGTGGTCAGGGTTCCCTGGCCGACAAGTGCGGTTAATAAATTCTGCCTTAAAAACAAATACTTACTAATACGGTAAACAAACAGGGGCAGTTATCCCCGTGTACATCTTGCTTGAAAAATAAAATGATAACATTTTCTTGTAAATTCAACATGAACTGCCAAACATATATCCCAACATGCATCCCCGCCCCACCCTTGTGAGAGTCTAGGTGTGAGATAGATGATGGTCCCGAACACATACTTTATTGTGAGTCAGACAGCACAGACACCAGACTGAGCACACACAACTCAACAGTCCTACATACTGAACTAAATCCAGCATAGTGGTATATGTGATGAGCACAGAGTCATGCCACAGGGAGGCCCAATTTAGACCAGGGCTTGTGGCCATGGGCTGGCTACGGCCTCCAAAGCTGTTTGAATCAGGAGTATTGTTAACACTTGAAGCCCTTGTTTAGCGGTCGGCTGACCCATGACCGCTCAACATTAAAGTCCATCGGGTGTGGTGATATGAGGGGCAATGCATGGTGTAGCAATCTATTGAGATGCATATGCGAACAATCAATCATGTAACAGCCTGACTACATTCATACGGCATGCATTCTTTCTGATGTTTTTATAAGGTGCTAATTGCCCTTAGCTGTACGTCCTATAAGTGATTTTTTGACCTGAGAACCTTGTGAATGTGTGTGCAGGCTACGCTCAGTATGCTACGACAACTTAAGAAGGCAATTCTCCCATTATATCCCACACACCATCTATTCGACTAGAAGCTGCGTCTCATTCAGACATGAACTGCAAATTAAAAACTTGTGTCTACTATATAGAGAAGTGTAAGGTGCGTTACGGCATTGCCTCTATGGAGCACATGTATTGCGCATAATGTTTGATTACATATCCACAGCTTTTATGCTACATAAATTAGTTCCAGTTTGTTTTTAATTGACTAGCTGTACCCCTACATTGAGTCCTTTGGCGACCCCAGAATTCATGCGGTAAAATTGGGGCATCTGAGCCAAACTTGGGGCCTCTTATAAGGAGAGTTTCGTGCTTCTCCTCCATATGGGTGACCCGTTGGTCCACTGCCACTATATCCCTTTTAAGCTCGCCAAACATAGTTTTGAATTCCCTCATCGCCATCCTAATATCTTCTTTTGAGGACAGATGCAGTATGTCATTTTTTGTAATAAAGTTACAAGCCTGGTTGTCAGGAAGAGTGTGATTAATCTGGGCAGTCGTGGCCTGCTCTATAGAGTCCTGTGTATTTCTACCCTGCGACCCAGAGGGTTCAGCTGGGATAAGATAGTTTTCCATAACGGTGGAGTGTGTGGCCTTAGGTGGCTTGTTGTTTCTTTTACTTGCCATTGTGTTGTCAAGTTAAATCCACCTGTTTACCGTGCTATCCTCCCTGGTGCTGTGATAGTGCTTTACAGGTAAAGGGCTGTAGGTTGATGCTTCTTCTTACTTCCCCCAAAGGCTGTATAACTGTGTTTATTTTGCGGGATGCGTGAGAAGAATGGTGCTCAGCAACCCTGTACAGCCGGCAGCTTGCTAAATATTAGACAGTTCAGTAATGTAATGTGGGTCAGTTTAGGATTAGGCCTCACCCTTGTGCCAAATATGTATAACAGCCCCTGATGCAGCCTGGAGAGAGTGTTCTATGTCCACTAGTATTGGGGTCTATAACGGCACTTATGCAAGCAAGTTTTATATTATTATGAGTGAGATGCGCCCCACAATGTTGCAACCAGCCCCTCCAGAAGAGAAAACTGGCAACTCACCACTCAAACTGCAGGCCGCTTCCCGGTTCCCATGTGGGTGAAGGCCGTGTGCCACTTCAATTGTGCAGGTTCTGCCTGATGCCGGTCTCCTATATGAGACCTGGATGCTTAGCCCAACACCGCTCCAAGTGCCCTTCTGTTACACTGAGGTAGTGCCTGGACCAGGAGACAGGAGCAAGCCGCCTGTGATATACAGCGAGACCTGGTATCGGCACTTGTGTTATGGCGCTCCTATACTGAGTCACGGAATGGACCGGTGATCTCTGCCCTTCGTGAGGACCTCGGTATATTCAAGAGAGGTGCCGCTGTACACCGGAGGACATCAGGGGTGCAGTCGGGATTAGCAGGAGACAATTCAGCTAAGTGTTCATGTTAAATTTTATGCAATTGCACCCTAGGGACTACAGAACACTATTAGTGTGCTGCCATCTTCGCTCGTGGCCAGGCTCCGCCCCGAGCTTAGTTTTTTTTAGTTAGGGTTTTATTTAGGGGGTTGGTTGTGTGTTTTACTGTTGGGGGGGTTGTTTGTATTTTTTATAGGTAAAAGAGCTGATTTCTTTAGGGCAATGCCCCACAAAAGGCCCTTTTAAGGGCTATTGGTAGTTTAGTTTAGGCTAGGGTTTTTTTTTATTTTGGGGGGGATTAGATTAGGTGTAATTAGTATAAAGATCTGTAATTTGTTTTTTATTTTCTGTAATTTAGTGGGGGGGGGGGGTTGTGATTTAGCTAATTTAAATTAATTTATTTAATTGTATTTAATTTAGTTAATTTATTTAATTGTAGTGTAGTTTTAGGTGTTATTGTAACTTAGGTTAGGTTTTATTTTACAGGTAAATTTGTATTTATTTTAGCTAGGTAGTTATTAAATAGTTAATAACTATTTAATAACTATTCTACCTAGTTAAAATAAATACAAACTTGCCTGTAAAATAAAAATAAACCCTAAGCTACATACAATGTAACTATTAATTATATTGTAGCTAGCTTAGGGTTTATTTTATAGGTAAGTATTTCGTTTTAAATAGGAATAATTTAGTTAATGATAGTAATTTTATTTAGATTTATTTAAATTATATTTAAGTTAGGGGGTGTTAGGGTTAGACTTAAAGGGACAGTATACACTCATTTTCATATAACTGCATGTAATAGACACTACTATAAAGAATAAGATGCACAGATACTGATATAAAAATCCAGTATAAAACTGTTTAAAAACTTACTTAGAAGCTGTCAGTTTGGCTCTGTTGAAAAGGTAGCTGGAAAGCCCACTGCGAGTGGCAAATAAGACACTCCCCCCCTCCCCCTTCTTTTGCATATGAAAAGACCCTTTACAAAACAGCAGCAAGCTGGAGAAGGTAGCTGACGGTATTCACATAAAACGTTGGGGCTTGGTTAGGAGTCTGAAAATCGGAGCAATGTTATTTAAAAATAAGCAAAACTATACATTTATTTTAAAATAAAACTTTATGGGCTATATAAATAGATCATCTACAAAACATTTATTCAAAGAAAAAATGAGTGTATAATGTCCCTTTAAGTTTAACGGTTAATTAATGTAGAATCATGGTGGCGATGTTAGGGACAGCAGATTAGGGGTTAATAATGTTTAACTAGTGTTTGCAAGGCGGGAGTGCGGCGGTTTAGGGGTTAATATGTTTATTCTAGTGGCGGCGATGTCCAGAGCGGCAGATTAGGGGTTAATAATTTTATTTTAGTGGTTGCGATGTTGGAGGGCTTCGGTTTAGGGGTTAATAGGTAGTTTATGGGTGTTAGTGTACTTTTTAGCACTTTAGTTATGAGTTTTATGCTACGACGTTGTAGTGTAAAACTCATAACTACTGACTTTAGAATACGTTACGGATCTTGGGCGCGATCCGATATAGATCGCAGTTTGGGCCACAAGCGAGGGAACCCGCGTCGCCCGCAGTTTCAGCTCGCAACTCGAGCTATCCCATATATGTTGCCGTCAGATGCTAACGTGCCGTAAGTCTGATAAACCAGCGATGTCCAGAAATCTGCGCAAGTACAAATTTCTGGCGTCGCCAGTGACTTGCGGCACGTTAGAAACTGCCGGCGCCTACAAAACCTGACTAAAGTCTAAATCACCCGCACTGTCTAACACGCCTCCCTAACATAGCCCGACACGTCTAACCCTCTAGCCGCTATCCCCCCTCACTATCCTAACAATAAAATATGTATTAACCCCTAAACCGCCGCTACCTAATAAAGTTATTAACCCCTAAACCGCCGCCAGCTATATTAAATCTATAACCCCCTAAAGTGAGCCCCTAACACCGCCGCCATCTACCTTACCTACCCCCTAAAGTGAGCCCCTACCCGCCGCTATTTTAAAATTATTAACCCCTAATCTAATCCCCCTACCCCGCCGCCATCTATATTAAATTATTTAACCCCTAAAATACTAAACTATCCCTACCACTAAACCTAAGTCTAACCCTAAAAATAGCCCTGAAAAGGGCTTTTTGCGTGGCATTGCCCCAAAGTAACAGCTCTTTTGCCAGCCCTTAAAAGGGCTTTTGGCGGGGCTTTGTCACAAAGTAAACTGCTCTTTTGCCTACAATCTACATCCCCCTACACCGCGACCACCTATAATAAATGTATTAACCCCTAATCTAATCCCCCTACACCACCGCCAGCTATATTAACTATATTAACCCTAATTATATTAGGGTTAATATAGTTAATTTCGTTATTATATTATATATATATTAAGTATAATAACCCTATCTAACTCTAACATCCTAACTAAACTCTTATTAAAATAAATCTAATATTAATATTATTAATTAAAATATTCCTATTTAAATCTAAATACTTACCTATAAAATAAACCCTAAGATAGCTACAATGTAATTAATAATTACATTATAGCTATGTTAGGGTTTATATTTATTTTACAGGTAAATTGTTAATTATTTTAACTAGGTATAATAGCTATTAAATAGTTATTAACTATTTAATAGCTACCTAGTTTAAATAATTACCCAATTACCTGTAAAATAAATCCTAACCTAAGTTACAAATACACCTACACTATCAATAAATTAAATAAACTACAAATATCTATCTAAAAATACAATTAAATAAACTAAACTAAATTACAAAAAACAAACAAACACTAAATTACAAAAAATAAAAAAAAAGATTACAAGATTTTTAAGCTAATTACACCTATTCTAAGCCCCCTAATAAAATAATAAAGCCCCCCAAAATAAAAAAATTCCCTACCCTATTCTAAATTAAAACAAGTTCAAAGCTCTTTTACCTTACCAGCCCTTAAAAGGGCCTTTTGTGGGGGCATGCCCCAAAGAAAACTGCTCTTTTGCCTGCAAAAAAAACACAATACCACCCCCCAACATTACAACCCACCACCCACATACCCCTAATCTAACCCAAACCCCCCTTAAATAAACCTAACATTACCCCCCCCCTGAAGATCTCCCTACCTTGTATTCACCCCGCCGGGCAGAACTCCTGATCCGATCCGGGCGATGTGTTCCAGCAAGCGGCAGTGAAGTCTTCTTCCATCCGGGTGATGTCTTGAAGCAAGCGGCAGAGAGTCTTCTTCCATCTGCGACGTCTTCAAGCAAATCGGCATCTTCAATATTCTTACTTCGCTCCTCCGCCGCGGAGCATCCTTCCGGCACGACGACTTCCCGACGAATGAGGTTCCTTTAAATGACGTCATCCAAGATGGCGTCCGTCGAATTCCGATTGGCTGATAGGATTCTATCAGCCAATCTGAATTAAGGTAGAAAAATCTGATTGGCTGATTGAATCAGCCAATCAGATTCAAGTTCAATCTGATTGGCTGATTGGTTCAGCCAATCGGATTGAACTTGAATCTGATTGGCTGATTCAATCAGCCAATCAGATTTTTCTAACTTAATTCCGATTGGCTGATAGAATCCTATCAGCCAATCGGAATTCGGCGGACGCTATCTTGGATGACGTCATTTAAAGGTACCTCATTCGTCGTTCAGTCGTCGGCCGGGATGGAAGCTCCGCGGTGGCGGAGCGAAGAAAGAAGATTGAAGATGCCGCTTCATGGAAGATGCTGCCGGAAGGAAGAAGACTTTGCTGCCGCTTGGAGGAAGACGTCGCCGGGAGGAAGAATTCTTCTTTGCCGCTTGGAGGAAGACATCGCCGGAGGAAGAATTCTTCTTTGCCGCTTGGAGCAAGACATCGCCCGGATCGGATGAGGAGTTCGGCCCGGTGTGGTGAAGACAAGGTAGGGAGATCTTCAGGGGGGTAGTGTTAGGCTTTTTTAAGGGGGGTTTGGGTGGGTTTAGAATAGGGGTATGTGGGTGGTGGGTTGTAATGGGGGGGGGTATTGTATATGTTTTTAAATGCAAAAGAGCTGAATTCTTTGGGGCATGCCCCACAAAAGGCCCTTTTAAGGGCTGGTAAGGTAAAGAGCTTTGAACTTTTTTTAATTTAGAATAGGGCAGGGAATTTTTTTATTTTGGGGGGCTTTATTATTTTATTAGGGGGCTTAGAATAGGTGTAATTATCTTAAAAATCTTGTAATCTTTTTTTTATTTTTTGTAATTTAGTGTTTGTTTTTTGTAATTTAGTTTAGTTAATTTAATTGTATTTTTAGATAGATATCTGTAGTTTATTTAATTTATTGATAGTGTAGGTGTATTTGTAACTTAGGTTAGGATTTATTTTACAGGTAATTGGGTAATTATTTTAACTAGGTAGATATTAAATAGTTAATAACTATTTAATAGCTATTATAAATAATTAACAATTTACCTGTAAAATAAATATTAACCCTAACATAGCTACAATGTAATTATTAATTATATTGTAGCTATCTTAGGGTTTATTTTATAAGTAAGTATTTAGATTTAAATAGGAATATTTTAGTTTATAATATGAATTAGATTAATTTAATATAAATTTAGTTAGGGGTGTTAGGGTTAGATAGAGTTAATATAGTTAATATAAATACTATAGTAACTATATTAACTATATTAACCCTAATATAATTAGGGTTAATATAGTTAATATATATAATGTAATAATTATATTAACTATAATATACTTAGGGTTAATATAGATAATATAGCTGGCGGCGGGGTAGGTAGATTAAATTAGGGGTTAATAATTTTAATAGAGATGGCGGCGGTGTAAGGGGCTTACATTAGGGGTTAATAATATTAATATAGCTGGCGGCGGTATAGGGGGATTAGATTAGGGGTTAATAATTTTTATATAGGTGGCGGCGGTGTAAGGGGTCAGATTAGGGGATAGATAAGGTAGATGGCGGCGGTTTTAGGGGCTCACAGTAGGGGGTTAGTTTATGTAGATGGCGGCGGGGTCCCGGAGCGGCGGTTTAGGGGTTAATAACTTTATTAGGGATTTCGGGGGGGGGGGGATCGCGGTTGACAGGTAGATAGACATTGCGCATGCGTTAGGTGTTAGGTTTATTTTCTAGCTAGTTTAGGGAGTTACGGGGCTCCAATAGTCAGCGTAAGGCTTCTTACGGCTGCTTTTTGTGGCAAGGTGAAAATGGAGTAAGATTTCTCCATTTTCACCACGTAAGTCCTTACGCTGCATATTGGATACCAAACTGCGCTGGTTTGGTATACCTGCCTATGGCCCAAAAAACTACGGGCGACGGCAGAAATATACGCGCGTAACTTCTAGGTTACGCCGTATATGTGATACCAAAAGAGCGTAAATATTGGTGTCGCCGGCTTTTGCGGGCGACGATTTTTATCGGATCGACCCCCTGGTCGGTAGAGGGTGTACTGCTCACTTTTTGGCCTCCCAGGACAGACTGGTAATACCAGCGATATGGAAGTCCCATAGAAAAAAGGGTTTACGAAGTTTACGTAAATCGGTTTGCGGAAAGGCCAAAAAAGTGTGCGGTGCCACTAAACCTGCAAGATTCGTAATAGCAGCGGTAGTGAAAAAGCAGCATTAGGACCTGTTAACACTGCTTTTTCATTTTACCGCAAAACTCGTAATCTAGCCGTGATTACTAAAAAAATTAAAACTACAATTACAAAAAATAGTAAACACTAAAATTACAAAAAGAAAAAAAACTACCATTACAAAAAATAACAAACAAAATTATCCAAAATAATAAAAATTATTCCTATTCTAATACCCCGTTTTAATAAAAAAAAACACCCGAAAATAAATAAACCCTAATCTATAATAAACTAACAATAGCCCTTAATGGGATTGTATGAGAGCTAAACAGATTATAACAGATTACAGCAGATTACAAAGGGCCAGATTACAAGTTGAGCGCTAAATATCGCATTTGTAAAAATGCCCTTTTCAGGGCAATGGGGAGCTTAGTTTTTTTTTAGTTTGGGTTTTATTTGGGGGGTTGGTTGTGTGGTTGGTGGATTTTACTGTTGGGGGGGTTGTTTGTATTTTTTTTTTTTCAGGTAAAAGAGCTGATTTCTTTGGGCAATTCCCCGCAAAAGGCCCTTTTAAGGGCTACTGGTAGTTTAGTTTAGGCTAGGGTTTTTTTTAATTTGGGGGGGATTTTTTTAGTTTGATAGGGCTATTTGATTAGGTGTAATTAGTTTAAAGATCTTGTAATTTGTTTTTTATTTTCTGTAATTTAGTGTTTTTGTTTTTTTTGTAATTTAGCTCATTTTATTTAATTTATTTAATTTAGGTAATTTATTTAATTGTAGTGTAGTGTTAGGTGTTCTTGTAACTTAGGTTAGGTTTTATTTTACAGGTCAATTTGTATTTATTTTAGTTAGGTAGTTATTAAATAGTTAATAACTATTTAGTAACTATTCTACCTAGTTAAAATAAATACAAACTTAGCTGTGAAATAAAAATAAACCCTAAGATAGCTACAATGTAACTATTAGTTATATTGTAGCTAGCTTAGGGTTTATTTTATAGGTAAGTATTTCGTTTTAAATAGGAATTATTTAGTTAATGATAAGAATTTTTCTTTAGATTTATTTAAATTATATTTAAAGTGACAGTCTACACCAACATTTTTCTTATTTAAAAAGATAGATAATCCCTTTATTACCCATTCCCCGTTTTTGCATAACCAACACAGTTATATTAATATACTTTTTACCTCTGTGATTACCTTGTATCTAAGCCTTTGCAGACAGCCTCCTTATCTAAGTGCCTTTGACAGACATGCAGTGTAGTCAATCAGGGAAGACTCCTAAATAACTTCACGGGAGTGAGCACAATGTTATCTATATGACACATGTGAACTAGCACAGTCTAACTGTGAAAAACTTTCAAAATGCTCTGAGCTAGGAGGCGGTTTTCAACTGTTTAGAAATCAGTTTGAGCCTAGCTAGGTTTAGCTTTTCAAAAATACCACCAAGGGAACAAAGCAAATTTGATGATAAAAGTAAATTGGAAAGTTGTTTAAAATTGCATGCCCTATCTGAATCATGAAAGTTTAGTTTTGAGTAGACTGTCCCTTTAAGTTAGGGGGTGTTATGGTTAGGGTTATACTTAGATTTAGGGGTTAATAAATATAATATAGTTGCAGCGACGTTGGGGCGGCAGATTAGGGGTTAATAAATGTAGGTATGTGGTGGCGATGTTAGGGGCGGCAGATTAGGGGTTAATAATATTTAACTATAGTTTGCGATGCGGGAGTATGGCGGTTTAGGGGTTAATATGTTTATTATAGTGGCGGCGACGTTGGGGGCGGCAAATTAGGGATTAATAACATTATGTAGGTGTCGGCGATGTTGTGGGCAGCAGATTAGGGGTTAATAAATATAATGTAGGTGGCGGCAATGTTGTGGAGAGCAGATTAGGGGTTAATAAGTATAATGTAGGTGGTGGGAATGTCCGGAGCGGTAGATTGGGGTTAATAAATATAATGTAGGTGTTGGCGATGCCAGGGGCGGCAGATTAGGGGTTAATAAGTGTAAGATTAGCGGTGTTTAGACTCGGGGTTCATGTTAGGGTGTTAGGTGTAAACATAACTTTAGTTTCCCCATAGGAATCAATGGGGCTGCGTTAGGAGCTTTACACTGCTTTATTGCAGGTGTTAGGTTTTTTTCAACCGGCTCTCCCCATTGATTTCTATGGGGAAATCGTGCACAAGCACGTACAAACAGCTCACCACTGACTTAAGCAGCGCTGGTATTGGAGTGCGGTATGGAGCAAACTTTTGCTATACGCTCACTTCTTGCCTGTTAACGCCGGGTTGATAAAAACCTGTAATTCCAGCACTGCAGGTAAGGGAGCAGTGACAATAACGTGCAAGTTAGCAACGCACAGCTCATAACGCTAAACTCATAATCTAGCCGTTAGTAAGGTGTCTGCCAGAGGAACTGCTGGGCTAGGACGGAGTCTGATATGGTTAGGTGGATGACTGACCAAGGGGCTTCAGAGTCATGAGTCTCAGTTGAGTAGGTGGCTGGCAAATGGCTTCAGGGCCAGGTTTCTGATGCGGTTACATGGCTGAAAGAGGGATACAGGTTAAGGAGTATGATATATGCATATGAAATGTTCTGAGCTAGTTGTCTGGTTTGACGTTTATGGCTGACAGAGAGAGCTGCAGGGTAAGGAGTCTGATGTGAATCTGTGACTCACAGAGATGTATATGGATAATCTATTAATCTTTTTTACTTTTAGCCGTTTATTTCCTGCTCTGTGTGTGCTATTTACATACAGTGAATTGTAAAAATAACTGCTGTGTGAACATTAATGACAGCCAAAGCCACAAGCAGATCTTACATACACCACAGCCCCTCAATAAGCCTGAAGGTTACAGGTACAATTATGTCTGCACATATGTGAGTCTATTTAGTGCCACTTATCACATTTATGCTAAACCTGTCAGCCTCTAAACAGCCACCTCCTGTTTATATCATCATACTGGTCATTAGCTATCCAAAATGATCAGAAGTCACTTAATACAGCCATATTTATCCCTACTCCAATCCATAAATGTAACTATAATGAATAAGTAAACTATAAACTGTGAAATTGTGATCTTGCAATGGTAGGAACTTAATGATTTGTATCCAGTATATATAATACAAAACAACTGACAGCAACAAATGTACTATGCAAATAAAAGTACATATATGTGTATACATATATTTTTAAGTACAAAAACACATGTGCAAAGACTTGGAGACAGAGAGAGACAGGGATAAAAGATAGACAGATAGATAGATCAGACATGGGTAAGTAGATAGATAGACGGACAGATACTAGATAGATAAATAGACATACTAGATAGATAAATAGACAGATAGACTGGTAGAACATACTGATATAGATATATAGATTGATAGATAGATTAAATCATACAGAGGTCGATGATAGATAGATAAATAGATAGATAAATCAAAGATAGAAAGATAGATTAATAGATTAAATCATACAGAGGTACAGTATATGATAGATAGATAGATAGATAGATAGATAGATAGATAGATAGATAAAAACTTTGATAAATAGATAGATCATAGATAGAGAGATAGATAAATCATAGATAGATAGATAGATAGATAGATAGATAGATAGATAGATAGATAGATAGATAGATAGATTATATCATAGAGGTAGATGATAGATAGCTAAATCATAGATAGATAGATGATAGAAAGATAGATTGATAGAAAGATTGATAGATAGATTATATCATAGAGGTAGATTATAGATAGATAAATCATAGATAAATAGATAGATAGATAATAGATAGATAGATGATAGATACTGTAGATAGATAGATAGATAGATAGATAGAGAGAGATAGATAGATAGATAGATAGATAGATAGATAGATAGATACATTGATAGAAACTTACAAACATCAGTTTCTTACCTTGTTGATCTGGCTGCTTCTCTAACATTGCTGGTGACAGACAAGTTTGGTGCCAACATAATGTAATCTCTGTGATTGTTTTAATACTTGCTACACCCATTATTGCAGAACTGTGGGCACAGAACTGAGCATACATTTGCATATTGTGCTTTTGAACTAACCCTCTCCAAGTTACAGTAGATGACATTATTTTGTAAGTTCTAACATCACATGTAAAACTGTAACCTTACTAATGACCTCAACAATATTCTCTCTTTCTGTCCAAAAATAAAGATCACTAACACCAGAAATGAGGTGTAAAGGCCACAACCCAAAGGTATTACCTGTTTAATAAATGCATGATTAACGTCATAAGTGGCTTATAATAAAACTTTAAACCATGTAAACATTTCATGACTACGAGGTCCTTTCCTCTTTTTTACCACCAGGTGCCTTCCTCCAGCCTAATGCCAAGCGCACCCAGATAAGGGAGGTACCAGCTCCAGTTTCAGTTTCTTAGCACTTAAAGGCAGGTACGGTGGTACCTCACCACCCAGCTGTGACAATAACTAAAAATAGAGTGGGAGGGATTGAGCTTCTCCTCGCACTTGCAGAACTATGTGAAGACAGCTTCTATTGCTTAAATACCACCCCTATACTTCACTTGCCAGATAACCCCAACACTATATGGCCTATGTAGTTAAAAAAACCCTAGTTTAAGGCATCCCCTCATATTACTCACTAACGGCTAGATTTAGAGTTTGGCGTTAGCCGTCAAAACCAGTGTTAGGGGCTCCTAATGCTGGTTTTGGGCTACCGCTGGTATTTAGAGTCAGTCAGGAAAGGGTCTAACGCTCACTTTGCAGACGCGACTTTTCCATACCGCAGATCCCCCTACGCTAATTGCGTATCCTATCTTTTCAATGGGATCTTCCTAACGCTGGTATTTAGAGTCGTGGCTGAAGTGAGCGTTAGAAATCTAACGACAAAACTCCAGCCGCAGAGAAAAGCCAGGAGTTAAGAGCTTTCTGGGCTAACGCCGGTTCATAAAGCTCTTAACTACTGTGCTCTAAAGTACACTAACACCCATAAACTACCTATGTACCCCTAAACCGAGGCCCCCCCACATCGCCCCCACTAATTTTTTTTAACCCCTAATCTGCCGACCGCACACCGCCGCAACCTACGTTATCCCTATGTACCCCTAATCTGCTGCCCCTAACACCGCTGACCCCTATATTATATTTATTAACCCATAATCTGCCGCCCCCAACGTCACCGCCACCTACCTACAATTATTAACCCCTAATCTGCCGACCCGACCTCACCGCTACTATAATAAAGTTATTAACCCCTAATCCGCCTCACTCCCGCCTCAATAACCCTATAATAAATATTATTAAACCCTAATCTGCCCTCCCTAACATCACCGACACCTAACTTCAAGTATTAACCCCTAATCTGCCGACCGGACCTCACCGCTACTCTAATAAATTTATTAACCCCTAAAGCTAAGTCTAACCCTAACCCTAACACCCCCCTAAGTTAAATATAATTTAAATCTAACGAAATAAATTAACTCTTATTAAATAAATTAATCCTATTAAAGCTAAATACTTACCTGTAAAATAAACCCTAATATATCTACAATATAAATAATAATTATATTGTAGCTATTTTAGGATTTATATTTATTTTACAGGCAACTTTGTATTTATTTTAACCAGGTATAATAGCTATTAAATAGTTAATAACTATTTAATAGCTACCTAGTTAAAATAATTACAAAATTACCTGTAAAATAAATCCTAACCTAAGTTACAATTAAACTTAACACTACACTATCAATAAATTAATTAAATAAAATACCTACAATTATCTAAAATTAAATCTAACACTACACTATCAATAAATTAATTACATAAAATACCTACAAATAAATACAATTAAATAAACTAACTAAAGTACAAAAAATAAAAAAGAACTAAGTTACAAAAAATAAAAAAATATTTACAAACATTAGAAAAATATTACAACAATTTTAAGCTGATTACACCTACTCTAAGCCCCCTAATAAAATAACAAAGCCCCCCCAAAATAAAAAAATGCCCTACCCTATTCTAAAATAAAAATAGAAAAGCTCTTTTACCTTACCAGCCCTTAAAAGGGCCTTTTGCGGGGCATGCCCCAAAGAATTCTGCTCTTTTGCCTGAAAAAAAAAACATACAATACCCCCCCAACATTACAACCCACCACCCACATACCCCTAATCTAACCCAAACCCCCCTTAAATAAACCTAACACTAAGCCCCTGAAGATCTCCCTACCTTGAGTCGTGTTCACCCAGCCGGGCACCGATGGACCAAAAGAAGACATCCGGAGCGGCAGAAGTCTTCATCCTATCCGGGCAGAAGAGGACATCCGGACTGGTAGACATCTTCATCCAAGCGGCATCTTCTATCTTCATCCATCCGGAGCGGAGCCATCTTCTTCCCAGCCAACGCGGATCCATCCTCTTCTATCGACGCCTACTCGCCGAATGACGGTTCCTTTAAATGACGTCATCCAAGATGGCATCCCTTGAATTCCGACTGGCTGATAGGATTGTATCAGCCAATCGGAATTAAGGTAGGATAATTCTGATTGGCTGATGGAATCAGCCAATCAGATTTAAGTTCAATCCGATTGGCTGATCCAATCAGCCAATCAGATTGAGCTTGCATTCTATTGGCTGATCGGAACAGCCAATAGAATGCGAGGCCAATCAGAATTTTCCTACCTTAATTCTGATTGGCTGATAGAATCCTATCAGCCAATCGTAATTCGAGGGACGCCATCTTGGATGACGTCATTTAAAGGAACCGTCATTCGGCGAGTAGGTGTCGGTAGAAGAGGATGGATCCGCGTCGGCTGGGAAGAAGATGGCTCCGCTCCGGATGAATGAAGATAGAAGATGCCGCTTGGATGAAGATGTCTACCGGTCCGGATGTCCTCTTCTGCCCGGATAGGATGAAGACTTCAGCCCGATGATGGACCTCTTCAGCCCGATGATGGACCTCTTCAGCTCGATGATGGATCCCTTCAGCCCCCGCTTGGGCTTGGATGAAGACTTCAGAGGCTCTTCTGGACCGATCGGTGATACCCGGCGTGGTGAAGATAAGGTAGGAAGATCTTCAGGGGCTTAGTGTTAGGTTTATTTAAGGGGGGTTTGGGTTAGATTAGGGGTATGTGGGTGGTGGGTTGTAATGTTGGGGGGGTATTGTATGTTTTTTTTTTCAGGCAAAAGAGCAGAATTTTTTGGGGCATGCCCCGCAAAAGGGTAAAAGAGCTTTTCTATTTTTATTTTAGAATAGGGAAGGTAATTTTTTTATTTTGGGGGGCTTTGTTATTTTATTAGGGGGCTTAGAGTAGGTGTAATTAGCTTAAAATTGTTGTAATATTTTTCTAATGTTTGTAAATTATTGTTTTATTTTTTGTAACTTAGTTCTTTTTTATTTTTTATTCTTTAGTTAGTTTATTTAATTGTATTTATTTGTAGGTTTTTTATGTAATTAATGTATTGATAGTGTAGTGTTAGGTTTAATTGTAGATAATTGTAGGTATTTTATTTAATTAATTTATTGATAGTGTAGTGTTAGGTTTAATTGTAACTTAGGTTAGGATTTATTTTACAGGTAATTTTGTAATTATTTTAACTAGGTAGCTATTAAATAGTAAATAACTATTTAATAGCTATTGTACATAGTTAAAATAAATACAGAGTTGCCTGTAAAATAAATATAAATCCTAAAACAGCTACAATATAATTATAATTTATATTGTAGCTATATTAGGGTTTATTTTACAGATAAGTATTTAGCTTTAAATAGGAATAATTTATTTAATAAGAGTTAATTTATTTCGTTAGATTTCAATTATATTTAACTTAGGGGGGTGTTAGTGTTAGGGTTAGACTTAGCTTTAGGGGTTAATAAATTTATTAGAGTAGCGGTGATGTCCGATCGGCATATTAGGGGTTAATACTTGAAGTTAGGTGTCAGTGATGTTAGGGAGGTCAGATTAGGGGTTAATACTATTTATTATAGGGTTATTGAGGCGGATTAGGGGTTAATACATTTATTATAGTAGCGGCGAGGTCCGGTCGGCAGATTATGGGTTAATAATTGTAGGTAGGTGGAGGCGACGTTGGGGGCGGCAGATTAGGGGTTAATAAATATAATATAGGGGTCGGCGGTGTTAGGGGCAGCAGATTAGGGGTACATAGGGATAAAGTAGGTGGCGGCAGTATATGGAGCGGCAGATTAGGGGTTAATAATAAAATGCAGGGGTCAGCGATAGCAGGGGCGGCATATTAGGGGTTAATAAGTGTAAGGCTAGGGGTGTTTAGACTCGGGGTTCATGTTAGGGTGTTAGGTGCAGACATAGTAAGTGTTTTCCCATAGGAAACAATGGGGCTGCGTTAGGAGCTGAATGCTGCTTTTTTTCAGCTCAAACTGCCCCATTGTTTCCTATGGGGGAATCGTGCACGAGCACGTTTTTTAAGCTGGCCGCGTCCGTAAGCACCGCTGGTATTTAGATTTGCAGTGGCGATAAATATGCCTGTACGCTCCCTTTTTGGAGCCTAACGCAGCCTTTCTGTGAACTCTAAATACCAGCTGTATTTAAAAGGTGCGGGGGGGGAAAAAACCCAGCGTTAGCTACGCGGGTCCTTACCGACAAAACTCTAAATCTAGCCGTAAGAATTTAGGCCTTTGGTACTGGGAACTGCTGTAAGGTTTTGTCAGTTGGATTATATTAATTTTCATTATTTTCATTAGGGTCTAAGCTTTACCTTTGGTTCTAAAGCAAAAAAAAAAAAGGTCTGCAAATGTAAAATCCCCTCAAGCATAATAATACATAATAATATAACATAAGTAATACAGCAGGAGAGAGTTGCTGATTGTACAGATCCAGATCATTTTAAAATTGGTGGCACACTGGCATGAAAACTTACTGCAGGTTACGACTGGATCACTAACAGTTGCGTGCGTGCGTGCGATGAGGGGCTTAGCCACGTGTTTGCACTCAATAAGTTTATCCCGGGCATTATGGTCTGAAATTAAATGCGATCGCTTGTGCGCAATTGCAATTTGTGCTAGAATTGTTACTGCATCCTCAGAGCTCTGGTTAACTGTCACAAAACACATCAAAAATACCTTACAAAGTATAGTAACACTCATAATAACACCATCTAATAAAAATAATTTTAAAAACATATTGCTTACAAAGGTTATAAGGACTTAAAGATATCAGTAGGCCCATTTATCAAGCTCCGAATGGAGCTTGAGGGCTTGTGTTTCTGGCGAGCCTGCAGGCTCGCCAGAAACAGCAGTTATGAAGCAGCGGTCTAGAGACCGCTGTTCCATAACCCTGTCTGCCTGCTCTGAGCAGGCGGACAGAGATCGCCACAATTCAACCCGATCGAGTACGAGTTGATTGACACCCCCTGCTAGCAGCCGATTGGCCACCAATCTGCAGGGGGCGGCATTGCACCAGCAGCTCACAAAAGCTGCTGGTGCAATGATGAATATGGAGAGCGTATTGCTCTCCGCATTCAGAAAGGTATGTCGGACCTGATCCACACTGTTGGATCAGGTCCGCCAGACCTTTGATAAATAGGCCTCCAGGTCTCAAGTATTAGAAAAGAAAGACTTCAAAGGACTTTAACATGTCTTGAGATGTATATTTATGTATATATATATATATATATATATATATATATATATATATATATATATATATATATATATATATATATATATATATATATATATATATATACATATATATATATAATATGTCTATTTATGTGTACATATGTATTTACTAAAACAGCAAAGTCCAGCGCACCCGGCAGCAATGAGACTCAACAAATAAATGTGCCAAGAAGTATACCTGTTTATTTGGAACATGTGGAACAAAGGGCTAAAACAAGCCAAATATGCCAAATGGCAAAATACTCCAACACGTAAGAAAAGACAGCATATGACAGGCAGCAGGTTGGGGAAAGAAAAATTAGGTCAGACGCGTTTCCTTATGTTGTTACATAGTAATCCTCAGTGACCATGTTTGTTTCCCACAATTCAATGCCTTAAATACACACCTGTAGTGCAATCACAGCACTGAAAGGGCTAATTAGTATATAGCCAATAATAAAGGACAAATAAGAATATGGGCGAAACAGATCACTGTGATTACAACGCATCAACGTAAAAAATATATATGTGTTTACAAGATATTTGATGACCAAATACATACAATAAATTAGGCACTATAAATATACACAAAGTAAGTATAATAGATGAAAATGTAAAATATTTATACAGACGTATAAACTTCTAATTTCACAAAAATAGTGCCACATTAGATTCAAAGAAAAAAGATATTAGAATCAATGTACAAAAATCAAAAAGCAAAAAACTGAATGGAGTGAAAATAATAATAATAAAAAAAATATTTTTTTTTTTTTTTTTTTTTTTTTTTTTATATATAAGGTACTAAGAACTTTATTGATCTACAAATAGTCTTACATCCCAATCAAAAATTAACCCTGCCGGCACTCTAGTGCCCAGCTGAAAAATCCAATATACTTCTCTTTTACTGAGAGCAGTGCCTCTATTTCCACCTCTTGGGTGTCTAGAGATCAATTGGATTGCTTGGAATGTCAACAATGAACTATCAGAATTGTGGTGTCGTTTGAAATGCAGTGAGATAGGGGTAGTGGACTCTGGGTCCTCAATTGAGCGTAGATGCTCAAGAAAACGATCCTTTAGCGCACGTGTCGTTTGTCCCACGTACTGCCTGAGGCACCCCCTGCAGGTCAAAAGATATATGACATAGCAAGAATTGCATGTCATATGTTCACGAATTTCAAATATCTTGTGGTTGTTACTTGACGTAAAACTAGTGCCAAAAGACGCATAGGCACATGACTTACATCTCTTGCTGCCACATTTGAAGAAACCAGGTTTAATAGAAAGCCAATTTCTTTGTGACTGTTGCCTTGGCAACATAGAGGGAGACAGTATGCTCCCTAGTGTTTGAGCCCTACGAGATACAAAACATACACCCTCTTTGACTATATCTACCAGGGTATCATCAATAGTCAATATAGGGAGTGCCTTCCTGATTATGTCACAGATTTTGCCATATTCCATGCTGTAAGAAGTGATGAATTTTAATTGTTTGAACCTATCTGTATTCTTTGATCTACCAGACACAAAAAGATCTTTTCTGTCAAGAAGATCACTATCTCGTTTAGTTTGTTGTAGATAATTAGGAGAATACCCTCTCTGGGCTAACCTTTCAGTTAGTTCACTGGAATGTTTCTCATAGCTCAATTGGTTGGTGCAATTACGCTTAACCCTTATGTACTGACTCTTGGGGATAGACTGTATGGTGTGCTTTGGATGACATGATTTAGCATTCAAAATTGTATTTCCAGATATGGGTTTACGGAACAATTCAATATCAATGCACGAAGACTGAAGATTAGAGTGTAACTCAATGTCCAAAAAGGAAATTGAATGTTTGTCACTTTCCATAGTGAACCGTAGGTTCAGAGCATTGTTCTGTAAATAAGCAAGAAACGATTCAAGGAGATCTGCCAGACCCTTCCAAATCAACAAAATATCGTCGATATAACGACCAAAATAATGTATATACTCTCTGAAGGGGTTCCCATCTCCATAGACATGGGACAGCTCCCACCAACCCAAGTAAAGGTTGGCATAGGAAGGGGCAAACTTTGCCCCCATTGCTGTCCCACGCCTCTGGAGATAGAAATCCCCCTCAAAAAGAAAATAATTGTGGGTCAACAAATATTCAACGGAGACCTCAATGAATCGCTTCAAAGCAACATCATATGTGGAAAATGTGTCCAAAAAGAACTTAATAGCCAAACTCCCTTTGTCATGAGGAATACAAGTATACAGAGAGATCACGTCGATAGTAACAAAAGTGAAATCTTCCTGCCAAACTAGGCTTTCAATGTGAGTGATAACATCTGACGTGTCTCTAATGTAACTCATAAGACTCAAGACCAGGGGTTGCAAATAGCCATCTATCAATTGGGAAAGAGGCTCATTTAAAGAGCCTATCCCTGCCACAATGGGTCTACCAGGTGGACGAGTGGGATGCTTGTGGACTTTTGGAAGATAGTGAAAAATGGCCGAGACCGGGTGCTCAGTGTATAGAAAATCAAAATTGGCTTGTTTGATAATACCATCATTTAAAGCCTGCTCCAAAATAGTCTTAAGAGCCGATTTATAAAAGAACACAGGGTTACATTTAAGTTTCTCATACACTGAGTCATCCAGTAACTGTCTATAAGCCTCATCCAGATAGTCCTGGCGATTAAGAACCACTACCTTACCACCTTTATCTGAGTTACGAATGACAAGCTCCTGATTGTTTTTTAATTCCTGAATAGATAGAAATTGTGCCTTAGATAGATTATCTCTGTGATGTCTTTTTTCAAATTCACATGAACTTAGTTTTTTCAATTCTAGTTCAACTGTTTTCTGAAAAACCTCTATGGAATTGGATCTAGATTTTACTGGGTAAAATTTGGATTTACCTTTTAATTTGGTAATATCCTGAGTAACCCCAATATTAAGTGGGTTTAACTCCTGATTATCTCTACCCAATTCCATAAGGTCCAAAACAGAACATTCCTCTGAAAAATCAAGACCAATTCTAGTGGGTACTGGCCTCTCCCCAACCACTTCATCCTGTACAGTATTAGTCACTCCCAAGAAGTGTTTCTTGAGAACAAGCAACCTCACAAATTTGTTAAGGTCAACAACTGTATTGAAAAGGTTAAAATGTGTGGTGGGGGAGAAACCAAGACCCAAAGACAAAACCTCAATCTGTGTCTTAGATAGAACAAAGGAAGACAAATTAATAACATTCTCAATATTCATGCATATTTCTGGAATGGTGTTGCTCTCCTCCTCTGTGGATAACGCCTGGGCTTGGGTACTTGATCCTGACTTTGATTTGTACGATTTTCCTCGTCCCCCTCTGCGTATTTTTTTCGGCGGGCAGTGGATTGTTGATGGCCCTTCCCGTTTTTTGACTGTGACACTGTATGAGATTCAAGTGCAAAAGATGTAACTTCCTCAGTACCGGAGGCAATCTCACCAGATGTTTCAATGTCAGAGGAATCATAGTCATATTCAGTGTCAGTATCTGCAAATCTCACTTTCTTGTTCTCAGACCCTCGACCTTTATAGGTGCTCCTATATCTCCGTCTAGTATTAGTCACGGTCCACTTGTATACTTTATTTTGCTCATAGTCCTGTTTGTCTCTCATGATCTTTTGTTTTTTGAAATTCCAAAGATTATTTTTAAACTCAGTGATAACCTTCTGCAATTTAGTATCATATTTAGCAAAGTCTGGGTTATCACTAAGAGGACGTAAAAAAGACTGCAATTTCTGCTTTTCATCACCCAATTCTTGACGCAAAGATTTCTTATATTCAATTAGTAGATCAATAAGTGCTAAAGAGCACTCTGTAAGAATAAGGTTCCATTTGTCAATGAAGGTCTGATCTGACACCTGAAAGGAGGGAAACTTTCTGATACGTAGGCCACGTGGAATACGCTGAGCCTTCTTATACATCTGAAAACTTTTGATATCCATTTCCATTCTTGTATCCTTTTTCAGCAGAGTATCCATTTTGAAAAAAAGGATATCTAAATTAGAGTTAGCCTCCTGTTCCATAGTGTCAGAACTAAAAAGATCCTCAGTGTCACTAACATCTTCAGCAAATTGCTGTAAGACAAATCCCCCTGCTGCCATATCTAGCTGAAAAAAATCTTTAATGTAAAAAAGGTATATACTGGCTCTATATGAGACTGCAAGCAATATTAATCTTTATTATGGTGTGGTACTACTTCAAACATTAAGCGTACATGTATGGTTACAAATGTCTCTGATCGTAATTTATATCCTTATCAAGATTCACATTAGTCACTCTTCAGGGTGTACTACGACTTATAATGACACTCAGATTACACTCAGATGTCCATTAACCATGTAAATATAATATAACACACAGTATTATCCGTGCAGCTTACCCTTAAAGTTGATGGAGAAACAAACACTCGCAGCCAGGGAAGCGCTCAGACACAACAGCGTGTCAAATCCAGTCACGTGACGCTCTTCACGTAGTGAACACACCCTCTTGCTTGACGTCCGTGATGACGTGTCAGTATTCACTCATCTGCTCCGGTGCAAAGGAACATGGAGCGCTCCATCCACGCCCACCAGCGTGGATATATGTATTTATATGTGTAGTTATGTTTTTACAGACATATATACACATATAAACACATAAAAATATATGTACACATATATAGACATATATTTATAAGTGCATTGGAGGGAGCCCTTCCAGTCAAGTAGATGAGAACATTCAAAAGCATTTGTATATATTCCAATGTTCTGCACATAGCAGAATATGTTCTTAGTATTTCTAAATATATATATATACCTGTATATACCTATATATAATCCTTGATAATGGTCCCAGGTAGAGGACCGAAACGTTGGATGTGAAGTGTACCACAATATGGGAATAAAGTGTTAACATCCTTATTGAAGAAACCGGGTGCAAGTTATTTCTTTGGAGTATATATATATTAATCAAAGAACAAGAAAGACAAATGAAAGAGGTAAAATTAAGCCTCCTTTCGGAAAGTAAGGGACTTCAGCACTCTTTTAGTTATTTCACACATAAATTTTTTATTTATTCATATGCATTTCCCTTACACAAATGAATCTCTACGTGAATGTTACACCAATATTACATCTAGATAGTTCCCAACAATACTATTTAAGCAAGTAACTAAGCATACAACTTCTAGTGTGTCCCTTTAAGACCTTGTAACACTATTCAGCGTGCACGTTAGGTAGTCATCGCTCTTAAGGTCATGCTACTCTCATTCAGTCTCCTTCTCTTACCGGATCAGTTGAGCTCACTCGCAGTTTAGGATTGTCAGTGTATTAGTCCTCCGGATATAAACCGCTCTCATAGCATGATATACCTTGTCTCTCTCACAAGCAGGTTGCTTCCACGTTTCATCGGATTTGACCGGCTGTCTGATGTCACTGCCTCTGTCACTGTGCTCAGGTGTAGCGTTAGCAAACAGTGCAAGCCTTTCAATCCATAGGAGTTTACTGCAGTTCATATGCTCAATAGTGGGGTCGCGAATTGTTCGCCGGCGAATAGTTGCCGGCGAACATAGCTTGTTCGCGTTCGCAGCGGCGGGCGAACATATGCGATGTTCGATCCACCCCCTATTCGTCATCATTAAGTAAACTTTGACCCTGTATCTCACAGTCTGCAGACACATTTCAGCCAATCAGCAGCAGACACTCCCTCCCAGACCCTCCCAGCTCCTGGACAGCAGCTATTTTAGATTAATTCAGAAGCTGCATTCTTAGTGAGAGGAGGGACAGTGTAGCTGCTGCTGATTTCATTGGGAAATTGATAGCTAGGCTAGTGTATTCAGTGTCCACTAAAGTCCTGAAGGACTCATCTGATCTCTGCTGTAAGGACAGCACCCCAAAAAGCCCTTTTTAGGGCTAGAACATCAGTCTTTTTTTTTTCTTTTTTTTGCCTGTGTAATTTTGACTGTGAAACATCAGTCTGCTAGTGTAATCTAATTGCAGTTGCCTGCCTGCAGTGCCACCACTCATATCTGTTGTAACAGTAGTGTAAATTAAAAAAAAAACTTTTTTGACTGTGAAATATCAGTCTGCTAGTGTAATCTAATAGCAGTTACCTGCCTGCCAGCGTGTGTGCCAGGCCCACTTGCCAACTAGTCCCACCACTCATATCTGTTGTAACAGTAGTGTAAATTTAAAAAAAAAAAATTTGACTGTGAAACATCAGTCTGCTAGTGTAATCTAATTGCAGTTGTACCAGGCCCACTTGCTAAGTGCCACCACTCATATCTGTTGTAATAGTAGTGTAATTTTTTTTTAAAAAACTTTTTTGACTGTGAAACATCAGTCTGCTAGTGTAATCTAATTGCAGTTGCCTGCCTGCCAGCGTGTGTGCCAGGCCCACTTGCCAACTAGTGCCACCACTCATATCTGTTGTAACAATAGTGTAAATTTAAAAAAAAAAAATTCTAACTGTGAAACATCAGTCAGCTAGTGTAATCTAATTTCAGTTGCCTGCCTGCCAGCATGTGTGCCAGGCCCACTTGCCAACTAGTGCCACCACTCATATCTGTTGTAACAGTAGTGTAAATTTTTTTTACAAAAAACGTTTTTGACTGTGAAACATCAGTCTGCTAGTGTAATCTAATTGCAGTTGCCTGCCAGCGCGTGTGCCAGGCCCACTTGCCAACTAGTGCCACTACTCATATCTGTTGTAACAGTAGTGTAAATTTTTTTAAAAAAAACTTTTTTGACTGTGAAACATCAGTCTGCTAGTCTAATCTAATTGCAGTTGCCTGCCTGCCAGCGTGTGTGCCAGGCCCACTTGCCAACTAGTGCCACCACTCATATCTGTTGTAACAGTAGTGTAAATATTTTAAAAAAAAACTTTTTTGACTATGAAACATCAGTCGGCTAGTGTAATCTAATTGCAGTTGCCTGCCTGCTAGCATGTGTGCCAGGCCCACTTGCCAACTAGTGCCACCACTCATATCTGTTGTAACAGTAGTGTAAATTTTAAAAAAAACTTTTTTGACTGTGAAACATCAGTCTGCTAGTGTAATCTAATTGTAGTTGCCTGCCTGCCAGCGTGTGTGCCAGGCCCACTTTCCAACTAGTGCCACCACTTATATCTGTTGTAACAGTAGTGTAAATATTTAAAAAAAAACTTTTTTGACTGTGAAACATCAGTCTGCTAGTGTAATCTAATTGCAGTTGCCTGTCTGACAGCGTGTGTGCGAGGCCCACTTGCCAACTAGTGCCACCACTCATATCTGTTGTAACAGTAGTGTAAATTTAAAAAAAAAAAACTTTTTTGACTGTGAAACATCAGTCTGCTTGTGTAATCTAATTGCAGTTGCCTGCTTGCCAGCGTTTGTGCCAGGCTCACAGCGTATACTGTGCCTACTTGCCCAGTGCCACCACTCATATCTTGTTTAATAGTAGTGTAAGTGTACATTTAAAAAAGAAAAAAACCTTTTTTGACTGTGAAACATCAGTCTGCTTTTTTGTGTCAGGGTCACAGCGTATACTGTGCCCACTTGCCCAGTGCCACCACTCATATCTTGTTTAATAGTAGTGTAAGTGTACATTTAAAAAAAAAAAATTTTGGATTGTGAAACATGCCTGTTGAGTGACCCTCATATAAAAAAGCTGAAGGAGAAGGACCTGTACTGGGTGTCCATGCTACTAGACCCCCGGTATAAGCATAAAGTGCCTGTAAATTAAAAAGTATGCTTTACACAGCGTATAAGGGTGATGTCACAGCACAATGGGAATCTAACAGGGGAAGAGGTGAAAGTAATCCTCCGACTCCCACGACCACGCCAGCAAGGACAGGATGCTTTACAGACGTGTTGTTGATGGAGGACATGCAGAGCTTTTTAACTCCTATGCATCGCCACAGCCCTTCGGGGTCCACCCTTAGAGAATGACTCGACCGTCAGGTAGCAGACTATCTCGCCTTAACTGCAGATCTCGACACTCTGAGGAGTGATGAACCCCTTGACTACTGGGTGTGCAGGCTTGACCTGTGGCCTGAGCTATCCCAATTTGCGATAGAACTTCTGGCCTGCCCCGCTTCAAGTGTCCTGTCAGAAAGGACCTTCAGTGCAGCAGGAGGTATTGTCACTGAGAAGAGAAGTCACCTAGGTCAAAAAAGTCTAGATTACCTCACCTTTATTAAGATGAATGAGGGATGGATCCTGAAGGGACTGACATTGGGCGATACATTAGAGTAAAAAAGGCCTAATGAGATGATCTGCCTTGGGATATAAATGGTCCACAAGCTGCTGTATGTTATCTTCGAATGCCAAATGACTTGCGTGACTTATCCGCCACCAACTAGGGTTCAAGCCGCAATGTTTTAGGGCACTTTCTGCCTGGGAAACAAACATCAATTTTTCTGGCCGCTGCTACAGCAGCAGCTGCAACAATACCTAATTTTTCAGGCATGTGTACATGCCAAATTTTTCTGGCCTCTGGTGCCACTGTGGCTTCAAAAAACAAAACAAAAAAAAAGGTACGTAATAGGGATTAAAGTGATAGGAATAGTACTACTTAACACACCACTCCTATCTGGTGGCACATTAGATTTCACGCGCAGTGCCCCAATATTTTAAGTAGGAGGACCGACCAAGCATCTTTTTCCATCTCACATGGGTCCCAAACCGCACGTCTTGTAATTCTCTGTCTGGGAAATTATCTATCAAATCTATCTATTTATCTATCAAATCTATCTATCTATCGTATCTATCAAATGTATCTATTGCATCTATTGATCTATCTATCTAATCTATGTATCTATCTATCTATGAAATTTATCTATCTCGTGGCCGGACCGACCATGCATCTTTTTCCATCTCCCGGTTCCTAAAATCCATGCCATATACACGTCCCCTGATAGGGGACGTAACAGGGATTAAACTGATAAGAATACTACTTAACACACCACTCATATCTGGTGGCACAGTAGATTGCACGCGCAGTGCCCCAAATTTGAAGTAGGAGGACTGACCAAGCATCTTTTTCCATGTCCCGGTTCCTAAAATCTATGCCATTTACACGTCCCCTGAAAGGGGACACCGCAGTGGAAGGTACCCGGACGAAATTTCTTTGCACAAAAGGCAATCCCCAACCTGTACTCGATTGTGCAAAAGGAAGTAACCTTACCATGGGTCCCAGACCGCACGTCTTGTAATTCTCTGTCTGGGAAATTATCTATCTATCAAATCTATCTATTTATCTATCAAATCTATCTATCAAATGTATCTATTGCATCTATTGATCTATCTAATCTATCTATGTATCTATCTATCTATCAAATCTATCTATCGCGTGGAAAGACCGACCAAGCATCTTTTTCCATCTCCCAGTTCCTAAAATCCATGCCATATACATGTCCCCTGATAGGGGACGTAACAGGGATTAAACTGATAAGAATAGTACTACTTAACACACCACTCATATCTGGTGGCACAGTAGATTGCACGCGGTGCTCTGACAAAATGCAGAAGGACATTTGGCAAACGGACATTTGGTCGACAGGCAGAAAGCAAAAGAATGTTCCGATTTCGGCTGAGGGCAGATACGTTCCAGAGTGCTCTGTTCTAATCAGAGCCTCGGGCGCCGCAACTGCCTCTGGGAAACTTACCATAGGTCCCACACTGCACGTCTTGTAATTCTCTGTCTGGGAAATTATCTATCAAATCTATCTATTGATCTATCAAATCTATCTATCTTTCGTATATATCAAATGTATCTATTGCATCTATTGATCTATCTATCTAATCTATGTATCTATCTATCAAATCTATCTATCTTGTGGCAATGGGGAGTTTGCGGTTGTGCAAATGGACTGTTTGCGGTGCGTTAAACGGGAGTTTGGTCTGTCACTGTGAAGCGGGCGTAACCCTTACACTACCCGATCGATACAACATCATAACTGATGTTTTAAAGCACGTTATTCCAAACAATTTAGGAATGTTAGGTGATTTATGCCCTTTATGGATTAAAACCAGACTCTGCATAAACTATGTAATTTTCCGTGGGAGTTTTGCCATGGATCCCCCTCTGGCATGCCACAGTCCAGGTGTTAGTACCCTTGAAACAACTTTTCCATCACTATTGTGGCCAGAAAGAGTCCCTGTGTGTTTTTAAAATTCGCCTGCCTATTGAAGTCAATGGCAGTTCGCCCGTTCGCGAACACTTGCGGAAGTTCGCGTTCGCCCATTTGCGAACAGAAAATTTTAAGTTTGCAACATCACTAATGCTCAATAGTTGAATGTGCCTGCAGGAGCTCCGGTCCTCTGCTCAGCAGTAAGATGATGGATGTATCAACGTGCCACAAATAGTGTAAACAAGATCTTTAAACAAGCCAACGCCATATACGTTTCACCCCTTTGAATTAATCAAACTGGGGCGCCTCATCAGGGCTGAGTTGTTTGACACCTGTGTGCCTTCCTTTATACACCTTAGGACCAACCCTCAAACAACTCATTACCTTCTTTTTCTTAAAGGGACATTTACTTATATTTTATAAGTTACACATTGCAAAATTTACATTACAAAACTTCACTTTGTCTCAATTGGCTCTGAAAATCATATGTACATACCCGGATTTAACATTAATACTTTTTTTTCGGATATAAATTGCAATTTGTTTCAGTATATACATTATTATTTACATAGACATATTTTAATGTTTTATTTCCCTAATCAATATTCAAACAGAGACAACTTTAACTATTCCTTTATACAAAACATGCAAAGTCCATTTTGTCATATAGACCCAGTGGACGTCTCATCCTTAACTTGAAGATCCACCTTGCCTCTTTCTGTAACAGTATCCTATCCACATTTCTTCCCCTACCATGGGGATCGCCCTTATCAATCGCCACAAATTTCATGCTTGATACATTACTGTTATGGAAAGAGGCAAAGTGTCTTGCTACATTTGTATCTGTATTATTTATTACATCATAACAATGCTCCTGTATTCTGTACTTAAGAAACCGTTTGGTTTTCCCAATATAGAAGTGAGGACATGAACAGTGCAACATATATACCACTCCAGCTGAATCACAATTCATAAAGAATCTTATCTCATAGACCCTATGTCCATTACCTTAAGTTTTGCTTCGCTCCATATACGGGCAGTATACACATTTGCCACACGGTGGCTACCTTTAATCCCTCTATCCTTTCTAAGTGAATCTGACATCGAGGGGCTTCTTATAAACCTGCTTTTCACAAGCCTATCTTTAAGACTAGGAGTTTTCCTTGCTGTCAGTATGGGGCAATTACCTACTGATTTTCCTACCTTTTCATCCAATTGCAAGATATGCCAATGCTTTTTCAATATATACCTTAAATCCTCCCATTTATTATTATAGGTAGTGATTAACCTTATTTGGTTTTGTTTTTCTACAGTTTTTTTTACCATAGAAGTCAATGGACATATTTATGCAAAATTAATTTTTAATAAAGTGTGTATCTACTATAAATATTTGGCATTCCAATGTTCTGCATATATGTATTTTTAAATAGATATTTCTATATATGACTGTATATATATATATATATATATATATATACCTATATATAATCATGTATATATATATATATATATATATATATATATACATATATATATATATATATATATATATATATATATATATATATATATATATATATATATATATATATATATATATACACATATATATATATATAAATATTTATATATATTAGGTATAGTTATATATTGTAACAAAATACATATATATATATATATATATATATATATGTATTTATGAGTAAATAGAGCATATACTTCTATGTGAAGAACTTTGGAATGTGAAATATTTTAATGTCGGGTTAGCGCAAATGAGAAAATGTGATTGGGTTTGCATGAGAGTAGGGTGTTTTTTTCCCACCTTTTTTACTCCAACGTGCATTCGACATTCTAACTCTGGCTTAACGATCGAGCATGAGCATTAAATAGTGCTCCACTTTTAATCTGGCCCTTAAAGGGATATTCCAGCTAAAATTGGAATCCAGGTGAATGCATTTCAGTTTTAAATATAAGTATTTTTGTAATATACATTTATTAACAAAAAAATGCTTCTATTAAAAGCTTTAGTTGTTTCAAATGTGTATTTAAGTATGCACTGTGCACCAACATTTTAAACACAGCACTTGCTCAGAGAGCCTACGGTGCTTGTATCATCTGGTAATGACTAAATTTGTTAATTGCTGATATGATATAAGCCCCACTAGCACTCTGAGCAGTTGCAATATTTAAAATGGTGGTGCTCTGAGAATATCTATCTATGCTTCACATGCACGTGCAGAGAAAAATGTTAATTGGATGCTTTTGCTTTGATCTAAGAAGCAAAGAGGGTGTGGAATTTGCAACATACTTCACAAGGGCAATAGAGTTTTTATATATTACGCTTGCTGGGCCTAAGGGGCCGATTTATCGCGTCCGCCCTAATCAATAAATGCCGACAGCATACACTGTCAGCATTTATCATTGCACAAGCATTCCTTATTAAATGCTTGTGCAATACCGCCCCATGCACATTTGTGGCCAATCGACCGCTAGTAAGGGGTGTCAATTAACCTAATCATATCCGATCGGACTTATTGCGGTCCGCCGCCTAAGAGGTGGTGGACGAGTTGAGGAGCAGCGGTCTTAAGACAGCTGCTTCTTAACTTACATTTCCGGCTAGCTTGAAGGCTTGTACGGAAACAGTTGCATCCCCAGCTTAATAATTCGGCCCCTAAGTGTAGGTGAAAGACCCTGACCACATTTCTAGAACACAAACAGCCTGCTTCTAGAATGCCTTAGAACACGAAAAGCATGTTTGTAAAGTATCGTGTCTGCATTTATTCCACATTGTTAACAGCTATTGTTTGATGTGCGAGATATCATACATTTGACACCACATGCATCTATTAGGGTTGCCAGGTGTTCAGTATTCAACCAGACAGTCCAGTATTTTACCAGGCAGTCCAGTATTTTACCACGCAGTCCAATATTTTACCAGACAGTCCAGTATTTTACCAGGCAGTCCAGTGGCTATACAAAAATACTGGACACTTAAATGTCCAGAATTTTTTAAAGTCTTCTAAGTCTCACTTAAATGTAAAAGGCCTCATATTTCTCTATGTATTAAAAATATCCCTAAAGAAACAGCACTGTGAATTTTCTATTAAATTTGTTACAGGCAGCCATGAAAGTGTAGAATTATTTCTGTTTGTGTGCTCCTGGCAGTCAAGAGGGTCAAATCACTGCTTTGTATGTGTGTTACTCACAAACAAGGGAATACAATGACTATATATACATGGTGGGATGAAGGGTTGGACCTAAGGTTGAGCTTTTAGGAGGGCACTGTGTGAACCTACCTACCACCCATGCCTAGTCACCTATAGGTAATCTGGTATTTCTATTGAGCACAGCTGGCAATCCTAGCAGATATACATGTTAGTGGCTGGAACGCCCAGTAAGAAAACCATATGAAAACTTATCTGAAGGGAGGAATTTCATTCATGATCCCCTCAGCAATCTCACAAACATCTGTACATCTAGCCCATTGAGCATTTATACTCCCATCATTAAACATAACAAAAGGTGTTTTTGATTGGCTACCCAAGGACATGTTCATAGCAGAAATAGGGGCTGATAGGAAGATGCCACCAGTCCTCATTTCTGGTAAGGAAATTTTCAGCAGAGAAGCAACGATTACAAAAGAGAAACTGTAATACAATTTAAATGTGTCTCTCCTGGATTGGACAAAGAAAAGATTAAGTAAATGTCTCTTTACATTAGTTTAAATTACAACTTTGACCACAGTGTTAATATTCTAAAAGACAGGGCTCAAATAGCACACGCTAATGTATATTCATTCAAGTATGAGACACTGCTTTTTACTACTGAATAAATCCTTTGTGCAAACCTCTATGTTAAGGCAAACATTAGATGTAAATAGTTAATTAGTTCTATTGTCTGGAGCACAAACCAGAATTACAATCACAGGTGCCAAATTTAAAAAAGAAATCACAAAAAAATGTATAATGCAGATCATTGCAGTACATAGATATTTGTTATTATAGATCTGCATCTTAAGTTATTTTCCCTAAATCTAAAACTGCAGATTATCCATATACCTTATGTGACACACCCAGCCATATGCTGTCATACATATGCGTTTCATCACTGGCCTCAATTCCTGGCTTAAGCTGATGATACAAAGCTTATACATATGAAGTAAGGGAAGTAGTTACAGCTTCACAGAAGTCAGGTACATGTTGTTAATGTTATACAATTAAAAGGCAAGTTCTCTATTACTAATTCTCCTATGTTATTATTATTGGTTATTTGTAGAACGACAACAGATTCTGCAGCGCTATAAACAAAGGCGGAGTACAACAAAACAGTTATAGGGATCAAACGGGTAGAGGGCCCTGCCAATAGTCGCACCAGGGCTGTTTCTAGAGAATCTGTCTCCCAGGGCAAAATTCCAAAATGTGCCCCCCTCACAGATTCTAAAAGTCCCCCTCCTAGACCTTGCAGATCACTCTGTCATTTAGAGGTCAGCTCCAAAGCAGCAGGGCACTACTGAGACCTAACTGAACACATCTGGTGAGCAAATGACAAGAGACAAATGTGTGTTGCGGATAACCACCAGTTAGCTCCTAGTAGTGCATTGCTGCTGCTAAGGATATGTACATATGATTTTCAACAATGAATACCAACAGAACAAGAATAATTGTATTGTCTTCAAATATTTTGGTGTATCCTGAATTATGAAAGTTTAAGTTTGACTTTCCTATCCGATTGAATATGTCCTTTTTCTGCTACAATGTTTTTTTAAAATATATTGATATTATCTAAAAATATCTTTTACTAATTGCCATTATATTTATACTTTTCTCATAGCTATGTATATTTATTTGTTTAATGCATATCAACCCCTTTAAATTATTATCCAAAATGTATCTACAAAACGTCCAATAGACTTTAAAGTTGAAATTTGCAAAAAAGTCATCAGGTAAGATTTTCTAAAGGATTGCAATATGTCAATGGGTGTATTTGTAACATATTTAGGGGTCTATTACAATTATTTAGAAAAGTTAAAACAATTTTTTATACAAAATTCACTATTAAAGTCTAACGGGTAGATTACGAGTTTTACGTTATGAGGGGTGCGGTGCTAACTTGCACGTTATTGTCACCGCTCACTTACCTACAGCGCTGGTATTACAGGTTTTCAGAAACCCGGCGTTATTAGGCAAGAAGTGAGCGTAGAGCAAAATTGTTCTCCATACCACACTCCAATACCAGCGCTGCTTAAATCAGCGGTGAGCTGGTTTTACGAGCTCCTGCACGATTTCCCCATAGACATCAATGGGGAGAGCCGGCTGAAAAAAAGCCCTAACACCTGCAAAAAAGCAGCGTAAAGCTCCGTAACGCAGCCCCATTGATTCCTATGGGGAAACAAAATTTATGTTTACACCTAACACCCTAACATAAACCCTGAGTCTAAACACCCCTAATCTTACACTTATTAACCCCTAATCTGCCACCCCCGACACCTACATTATATTTATTAACCCCTAATCTGCCGCCCCCAACATCGCCACCACCTACATTATATTTAGTAGCCCCTAATCTGCTGCCCCCAACATCGCAGACACCTACATTATACTTATTAACCCCTAATCTCCCGTCCCCAATGTCGCCGCAACCTACCTACACTTATTAACCCCTAATCTCCTGCCCCGAACGTCGCCGCCTCTATAATAAACATATTAACCCCTAAACCGCCACACTCCCGCATCACAAACACTAGTTCAATATTATTAAACCCTAATCTGCCGTCCCTTACATTGCTGCCACCTACCTACATTTATTAACCCCTAATCTGCTGCCCCCAACGTTGCCACCACTATACTAAATTTATTAACCCCTAAACCTAAGTCTAACCCTAACACCCCCTAACTTAAATATAATTAAAATAAATCTAAATAAAACCTACTATTAATAACTAAATAATTCCTATTTAAAACTAAATACTTACCTGTAAAATAAACCCTAAGATAGCTACAATATAACTAATAGTTACATTGTATCTATCTTAGGTTTTATTTTTATTTTACAGGCAAGTTTGTATTTATTTTAACTAGGTAGAATAGTTACTAAATAGTTATTAACTATTTACTAACTACCTTGCTAAAAAAAATACAAATTTTCCTGTAAAATAAAACCTAACCTGAGTTACACTATTGGAACAGCCAATAGGATTGAAGCTCAATCCTATTGACTGATTGCATCAGCCAATAGGATTTTTTCACCTTTAATTCCAAATGGTTGATAGAATTCTATCAGCCAATAGGAATTAAAGGGACGCCATCTTGGATGATGTCATTTAAAGGAACCTTCATTCGTCTTTAGTCGTCAGAAGAAGAGGATGCTCCGCATGTCTTGAAGATGGACCCGCTCCGCGCCGGATGGATGAAGATATAAGATGTCGTCTGGATGACCACTTCTGCCGGCTTGGATGAAGACTTCTCCCGGCTTCGTTGAGGACTTCTTGCGGCTTTGTTGAGGACTTCTCCCGGCTTCGTTGAGGATGCATGTCAGCTCTTCAAAACTGTAAATGGATCTTCAGGGGTTAGTGTTAGGTTTTTTTTAAGGGTTTATTGGGTGGGTTTTAGTTTTAGATTAGGCTTTAGGAAATTGAAAAAAAGCTAAATGCCCTTTTAAGGGCAATGCACAACCAAATGCCCTTTTCAGGGCAATGGGGAGCTTAGTTTTTTTTAGGTTTTTATTTGGGGGGTTTGGTTGTGTGGGTGGTGGGTTTTACTGGTAAAAGAGCTGATTTCTTTTGGGGCAATGCCCCGCAAAAGGCCCTTTTAAGGGCTATTGGTAGTATATTTTAGGCTACGGTTTTTATTTTTTATTTTGGAGGGCTTTTTTATTTTGATAGGGCTATTAGATTAGGTGTAATTAGTTTAAATATCTGATAATTTATTTTTTTATTTTGTGTAATTTAGTGGGGGGTTTTTTGTAATTTAGGTAATTGTATTTTATTTAGGTAATTGATTTAATTGTAGTGTAAGGTGTTAGTGTAACTCAGGTTATATATTATTTTACAGGTAAATTTGTATTTATTTTAGCTAGGTAGCTAGTAAATAGTTAATAACTTTTTAGTAACTATTCTACCTAGTTAAAATAAATACAAACTTGCCTGTAAAATAAAAATAAAACCTAAGATAGATACAATGTAACTATTAGTTATATTGAATAGGGCCCTCAATCCCTCCTGTATGTGTTTGTAAATTTTGTCCTGTCTTTTACAAGTCTTGTATTGTTTTATTTAAAAGAATTGCATCCATGGACAGCGCTGCGGAATATGTTGACACTTCATAAATAAAGTATAATAAAAAATAATATATTGTAGTTAGCTTAGGGTTTATTTTATAGGTAAGTATTTAGTTTTAAATAGGAATAATTTAGGTAATGATAGTAATTTTTATTTAGATTTATTTTAATTATATTCAAGTTAGTGGGTGTTAGGGTTAGGCTTAGGTTTAGGGGTTAATACATTTAGTATAGTTGCGGCGACATTGGGGGCAGCAGATTAGGGGTTAATAACTATAGGTAGGTGGTGGCGATGTTAGGGGCGGCAGATTAGGGGTTAATAATATTTAACTAGTGTTTGCGATGCAGGAGTGCGGCGGTTTAGGGGTTAATATGTTTATTCTTGTGGCGGGAGCAGCAGATTAGGGGTTAATAATTTTATTTTAGTGTTTGCGATGTGGGAGGGCCTCGGTTTAGGGGTTAATAGGTAGTTTATGGGTGTTAGTGTACTTTTTATAACTTTAGTTATGAGTTTTATGCTACAGCTCTGTAACTTAAAACTCATAACTACTGACTTTAGAATGCATTACAAATCTTGCGGGATTGGCTATGCCGCTCACTTTTTGGCCTCCCAGAAAAAGCTTGTAATACCGGTGCTATGAAAGTCCCATTGAAAAAAGACTTTACGCAAATTGCGTAAGTTAATTTGCTGTACGGCCAAAAAAGTGTGCGGTGTCCTTAAACCTGCAAGGCTCGTAATACCAGTGGTAGTGAAAAAGTAGCGTTATGAGCCTTAACGCTGCTTTTTTACTCATACCGCAAAACTCGTATGATATTTTTGCACATAAGTAATTTGATAAAGAACTGTAATAGCTGTTTATTTTTCAAATATACTGTACACACAGGCAGTAATAGACAGAGATATGCAGTCACAGACAGTAATAGACAGAGATATGCACTCACAGACAGTAATAGACAGAGACATGCACTCACAGGCAGTAACAGACGGAGACATGCACACACAGGCAGTAATAGAAAGAGACATGCACAAACATGTAGTAATAGACAGAGACATGCACTCACAGGCAGTAACAGACAGAGACATGCACACACAGGCAGTAATAGACAGAGGCATGCACTCACAGGCAGTAATAGACAGAGACATGCACTCACAGGCAGTAATAGACAGAGACATGCACTCACAAGTAGTTGTAGAGAGAGATATTCTTACACAGGCAGTAATAGACAGAGACATGCACACACAGGCAGTAACAGACAGAGACATGCACTCACAGGCAGTAATAGACAGAGACATGCACAAACAGGTAGTAATAGAGAGAGACATGCACTCACAGGCAGTAAAAGTCAGAGACATGCACACACAGGCAGTAATAGACAGAGACATTCACACACAGGCAGTAATAGAGACATGCACACACAGACAATAATAGGCATATACATACACACACAGACAATAATAGGCAGACACATGCACTCACAGGCAATAATAGACAGAGACATGCACACACAGGCGGGATAGATAGGCATACACACACACACACAGGCAGTAATAGGCAGATACATTCACACACAGGCAGTAATAGGCAGATACACACACAGCCAGCCAGTAATATGCAGATACATGCACACACAGGCAGTAACATGCAGATCGATGCATACACAGGCAGGGATAGATAGGCATACACACACCCACAGGCAGTAATAGGCAGATACAGACACACACAGGCAGTAATAGGAAGATGCACACACACAGGCAGTAATAGAGACATGCACACACAGACAATAATAGGCATATACATACACACACAGACAATAATAGGCAGACACATGCACACACAGGCAGTAATAGGCAGATACATGCACACACAGGCAAGGATAGAAAGGCATACACACACAGACTCAGGCAGTAATAGCATACACACACACAGGCAGGGATAGACAGGCATACACACACACTCAGGCAGTAATAGGCAGATACACACAGACAGGCAGGGATATATAGGCATACACACACACACACTCAGGCAGTAATAGCAGACACACACATAGGCAGGGATAGATAGGCATACACACACACTCAGGCAGTAATAGGCAGATACACATACACACAGGTAGGGATAGATAGGCATACACACACACACACAGGCAGTAATAGCAGACACACACACAGGCAGGGATAGATAGGCATACACACACACACTCAGGCAGTAAAATGCAGATACACACACACAGGCATGGATAGATAGGAATACACACACACACTCAGGCAGTAATTGCAGACGCACACCCAAGCAGGGATAGATAGGCATACACACACACACTCAGGCAGTAAAGGCAGATACACACACACACAGGCAGGGATAGATAGCCACACACAGTAATAGCAGACACAAGCACTCACATGTGAGTTTGTGAAACCTTGCCATTGACATTATGGAGTAAATGACATATACACACACCCATCACTATTAATTATTTGTAAACAATAACGCCTAGATTTAGAGTTCTGCGGCCAAAGGGGTGCGTTAGCTACGCATGCTGTTTTCTGGCCGCACCTTTTAAATACCGCTGGTATTTAGAGTTCACAGAATGGCTGCGTTAGGCTCCAAAAAAGGAGCATATAGCATATTTACCGCAACTTCAACTCTCGATACCAGCGGTGCTTACGGACGAGGCCAGCTTCAAAAACGTGCTCGTGCACGATTCCCCCATAGAAAACAATGGGGCTGTTTGAGCTGAAAAAAAACCTAACACCTGCAAAAAAGCCGCGTTCAGCTCCTAACGCAGCCCCATTGTTTTCTATGTGGAAACACTTCCTACGTCTGCACTCTAACATGTACCCAGAGAAAGGCAAGGTGTCCGTACATGGACACTGGTGTCCGTGACTAGCCCTTGCAGTGTCCGCCACAACCTTAGTATATCTTTTCTTTCTGATTAAATAATAGAAATTAAAAAAAAATATGTAGTGTGAATAAAGTTAGTGGCTTATCAAGAGACTGCTAGCAATATTGGGTGATAAGTTATGGAATAAATAAAGCCTGAGGGAAATACTGGATATGTATCTGCATCAACACCCAGCTCTATACAAAGACACAATAGTGACACTGGCACATGTGTATAGCCAGACAAGGGCTAGTTATAGGGTCAGTGGTATCTGCATCAGTATAACAACACCCAGCTCTATACAAAGACACAGTAGTGACACTGGCACATGCGTTATAGCCAGACAAGGGCTGCTTATAGGATCAGTGGTATCTGCATCAGTATAATAACACCCAGCACTATAAAATGACACAGTAGTGACAATGGCACATGGGTATAGCCAGAGGAGGGCTGGTTATAGAATCAGTGGTATCTGCATCAGTATAATAACACCCAGCTCTATACAAAGACACAGTAGTGACACTGGCACATGCGTTATAGCCAGACAAGGGCTGCTTATAGGATCAGTGGTATCTGCATCAGTATAATAACACCCAGCACTATAAAATGACACAGTAGTGACAATGGCACATGGGTATAGCCAGAGGAGGGCTGGTTATAGGATCAGTGGTATCTGCATCAGTATAATAACACCCAGCACTATATAACAACACAGTAGTGACACTGGCACATGGGTATAGCCAGAGGAGGGCTGGTTATAGGATCAGTGGTATCTGCATCAGTATAATAACACCCAGCACTATACAAAGACACAGTAGTGACACTGGCACATGGGTATAGCCAGAGGAGGGCTGGTTATAGGATCAGTGGTATCTGCATCAGTATAATAACACCCAGCACTATACAAAGACACAGTAGTGACACTGGCTCATGGGTATAGCCAGATGAGGGCTGGTTATAGGATCAGTGGTATCTGCATCAGTATAATAACACCCAGCACTATATAATGACACAGTAGTGACACTGGCACATGGGTATAGCCAGAGGAGGGTTGGTTATAGGATCAGTGGTATCTGCATCAGTATAATAACACCAAGCCCTATAAAATAATGTTTTTAATTTCAAATGTACCTTGGTGTCCTTCACTAAGGTCTGTACTTTGGAAAATGTCCGCCACAGCCTTTGTCTGTGCCTATCCCTGCATGTACCCCGAGTCTAAACACCCCTAACCTTACATTTATTAACCCCTAATCTGCCGCCCCCGCTATCGCTGACCCCTGCATATTATTTTTAACCCCTAATCTGCCGCTCCGTACACCCCGCCACCTACATTATCCCTATGTACCCCTAATCTGCTGCCCTAACATCGCCGACCCCTATATTATATTTATTAACCCCTAATCTGCTGCCCCCAACGTCGCCTCCACCTAACTACACTTATTAACCCCTAATCTGCCGACCGGACCTGAGCGCTACTATAATAAATGTATTAACCCCTAATCCGCCTCACTCCCGCCTCAATAACCCTATAATAAATAGTATTAACCCCTAATCTGCCGACAGGAGCTCACCGCTACTCTAATAAATGTATTAACCCCTAAAGCTAAGTCTAACTTTAACCCTAACACCCCCCTAAATTAAATATAATTGAAATCTAACAAAATAAATTAACTCTTATTAAATAAATTATTCCTATTTAAAGCTAAATACTTACCTGTAAAATAAACCCTAATATAGCTACAATAGAAATTATAATTATATTATAGCTATTTTAGGATTTATATTTATTTTACAGGTAACTTTGTATTTATTTTAACCAGGTACAATAGCTATTAAATAGTTAAGAACTATTTAATAGCTAAAATAGTTAAAATAATTACAAAATTACCTGTAAAATAAATCCTAACCAAAGTTACAATTCCGATTGGCTGATAGGATTCTATCAGCCAATCGGAATTAAGGTAGGAAAATTCTGATTGGCTGATGGAATCAGCCAATCAGAATCAAGTTCAATCCGATTGGCTGATCCGATCAGCCAATCAGATTGAGCTCGCATTCTATTGGCTGATCGGAACAGCCAATAGAATGCGAGCTCAATCTGATTGGCTGATCGGATCAGCCAATCGGATTGAACTTGATTCTGATTGGCTGATTCAATCAGCCAATCAGACTGTTCCTACCTTAATTCCGATTGGCTGATAGAATCCTATCAGCCAATCGGAATTCGAGGGACGCCATCTTGGATGACGTCCCTTAAAGGAACCGTCATTCTTCAGTTGGACGTCGTCAGAAGAAGATTGATCCGCGCTGGAGATCTTCACGATGGAGCCGTTCCTCATCGGATGAAGATAGAAGATGCCGCTTGGATCAAGATGGTTGCCGGTCTGGATTGCCTCTTCTTCCCGGATAGGATGAAGACTTTGGAGCCTCTTCTGGACCTCTTCAGCCGCAGAATTATGGATCGCCAGCCCCCGCTTGGGTTGGATGAAGATTTTGGAGCCAGGACCGATCGGTGATACCCGGTGAGGTGAAGATAAGGTAGGAAGATCTTCAGGGGCTTAGTGTTAGGTTTATTTAAGGGGGGTTTGGGTTAGATTAGGGGTATGTGGGTGGTGGGTTGTAATGTTGGGGGGGGGGGTATTGTATGTGTTTTTTTACAGGCAAAAGAGCTGAATTTCTTGGGGCATGCCCTGCAAAGGGCACTGTTCAGGGCTGGTAAGGTAAAAGAGCTTTGAACGTTTGTAATTTAGAATAGGGTAGGGCATTTTTTTATTTTGGGGGGCTTTGTAATTTCATTAGGGGGCTTAGAGTAGGTGTAATTAGTTTAAAATTGTAATATTTTTCTAATGTTTGTAAATATTTTTTTATTTTTTGTAACTTAGTTCTTTTTTATTTTTTGTACTTTAATTAGTTTATTTAATTGTAGTTATTTGTAGGTATTGTATTTAATTAATGTATTGATAGTGTAGTGTTAGGTTTAATTGTAACTTAGGTTAGGATTTATTTTACAGGTAATTTTGTAATTATTTTAACTATTTTAGCTATTAAATAGTTCTTAACTATTTAATAGCTATTGTACCTGGTTAAAATAAATACAAAGTTACCTGTAAAATAAATATAAATCCTAAAATAGCTATAATATAATTATAATTTATATTGTAGCTATATTAGGGTTTATTTTACAGGTAAGTATTTAGCTTTAAATAGGAATAATTTATTTAATAAGAGTTAATTTATTTCGTTAGATTTAAATTATATTTAACTTAGGGGGGTGTTAGGGTTAGGGTTAGACTTAGCTTTCGGGGTTAATCCATTTATTACAGTAGCGGCGAGATTCGGTCGGCAGATTAGGGGTTAATAATTGAAGTTAGGTGTCGGCGATGTTAGGGAGGGCAGATTAGGGGTTAATACTATTTATTATAGGGTTATTGAGGCGGGAGTGAGGCGGATTAGGGGTTAATAACTTTATTATAGTAGCGGTGCGGTCCGCTCGGCAGATTAGGGGTTAATAAGTGTAGGCAGGTGGAGGCGACGTTGAGGGGGGCAGATTAGGGGTTAATAAATATAATATAGGGGTCGGCGGTGTTAGGGGCAGCAGATTAGGGGTACATAAGGATAACGTAGGTAGCGGCGCTTTGCGGTCGGCAGATTAGGGGTTAATTATTGTAGGTAGCTGGCGGCGACGTTGTGGGGGGCAGGTTAGGGGTTAATAAATATAATATAGGGGTCGGCGGTGTTAGGGGCAGCAGATTAGGGGTACATAAGTATAACGTAGGTGGCGGTCGGCAGATTAGGTGTTAAAAAAATTTAATAGAGTGGCGGCGATGTGGGGGGACCTCGGTTTAGGGGTACATAGGTAGTTTATGGGTGTTAGTGTACTTTAGAGCACAGTAGTTAAGAGCTTTATAAACCGGCGTTAGCCCAGAAAGCTCTTAACTACTGACTTTTTTCTGCGGCTGGAGTTTTGTCGTTAGATTTCTAAATACCGGCGTTAGAAAGATCCCATTGAAAAGATAGGATACGCAATTGACGTAAGGGGATCTGCGGTATGGAAAAGTCGCAGCTGAAATGTGAGCGTTAGACCCTTTAATGACTGACTCCAAATACCAGAGGGCGGTAAAAACCAGCGTTAGGAGCCTCTAACGCTGGTTTTGACGGCTACCGCCCAACTCTAAATCTAGGCCTAAGTAACTAAATAAAAAAGACATAATGTCAAAAAATGATATTTTTTTAATTCAACAGTCCTAATGAAAACCTGTTCCTTAGTATGTGGAAACCCAATTTTTATAAAGCACCTTTATTTAATTAGCTCAGTAAAATGAAAAAAATATGTACATATCATTATGTAAAGATCATGAATAATTTGTCATATGCATAAAACATCACCTCTTTAGTGACACAGATCTGTGAGATAGGAGACTGTTTTCTTCAGGGTGATTCCTCTCCTTTTTACTTTCAGTTTTAGCTCTAAGTAGTTATCCAGTCTTAACATGCCCGCTTTGTGATCTTGTTACTCCATTAGTGTGATTGACATCCAATGCAGCCAATTAACATAACAGATTTCTTTAATATATATATATATATATATATATTTTTTTTTTTTTTTTTAATGTATATGTTTGTGATCTGTGTAGTTTAACCTTTGCTATACCAGTAGTTTATCAAGCAAGCAAGCACTGCCACTTTAACACAATCCAAAAAAAATAATATATTTTTTTTAAAAGTGCTCCCCATTGCTCCCTATTGCGCCCGAGCCACTGCCCGGTCTGCCCGCCCCTAGAAACGGCCTTGAGTTGCACTGTCAGCTCTTAAGAAGGTGATCTACAAACAGCTGGGCTCTTAGGCTTGCATGCTAAGTGGGTTCAGGGGATAACAATGAAGGAGAGGAACTGGTATAGGAATGGTTAGTGTAGGTTGTATGCATCCCTGAACAGTAGAGTCTTTAGGGAGCACTTTAAGCTTTCAAAACTAGGGGAGAGTCTTGTGGAGTGAGGCAGAGAGTTCCATAAGATGGGAGCCAGTCTGGAGAAGTCCTGTAAATGGGAGTGTGAGGAGGTAACAAGAGAGGAGGAGAGTAGGAGGTCATGAGCAGAGTGAAGGGGATGGGAGGGAGAGTATCTGGAGACAAGGTCTGAGATATAGGGGGGAGCAGTGCAGTTGAGGGCTTTGTATGTCAGAGTGAGAATGTTGTGTTTGATCCTAGAGGCAAGAGGAAGCCAGTGAATTGATTAGCAGAGAGGTGCAGCAGATGAAGTGCGACATGTAAGGAAGATGAGCCTGGCAGAGGCATTCATTATGGATTGTAAAGGAGCTATGCGGCAGCTGGGGAGACCAGAGAGGACAGAGTTGCAGTAATCAAGGCGGGAAAGGATGAGAGAGTGGATTAAAATCTTAGTTTGTCTTGTGTAAGGAAATGTCTAAATTTAGAGATGTTTTTAAGGTGGAAGCGGCAAGCTATAGCCAAGGACTGAATGTGAGGACTGAAAGAAAGATCTGAGTCAAATGTGACCCCAAGAAATTGGGCATGCGGGGTAGGGGTAATGATGGCGTTCTTGACAGTTATAGAGAGATTTAGGGTGGAGATTTTGGAAAGAGAGGGGAAAATAAGGAGCTCAGTTACAACCATAAAGGACCATTATAGTTAAAAAATGACATGCTCTATTTCATTCGACCCTTGACCAGGTGGTTTCCACTCCTGTTAGGGGGCTAAACACAGCAGTGTAATGTCCATAGTCTTATAATTATATGATCTGATGGATTAGAGCATGTACTTTTTGATTATCGCCCTTTGAATGGATAATAATAGAATTGTTATATGTGTATCAGAAATCCCTGCATTGCTGACATTCTATATATATTCTATTATCACGTTTGTAATGCGTCCGTCGCCATCGTCAGTTGTGCGCGCACCCCAAAGAATGCCAAACGAAGCATTTAACCAAAAAACCTAACCGCCTGCACAAAATATTAACAAAAAAACCTAACCACCGAAAACAAAGTAATAACCTCCACATCGCAAAATAATAAAGTAATTAACGCCTAATCTGCAAATTCAAATATTAAACTTTAAATCACCAAACTCCCACAACACAAACTACCTAATTACACTATTAACCCCTAAACCACAAAAACCTCCACAACGTCAACTACCTAATTACAATATTAACCCCTAAACCGCCAACCCCCCACAATGCAAAAAAAAAATCAATCTAAACACTAAGCTCCCTAACCTAAAACGGAAAGCACAAAGAAGGACGGAGCACCAGCCAGGAATATGTAAAAATAACAAATTTATTAGTAAAGCTTGTTAAAGGCCAGGTAACTCAGGCAAGTGGGTGAGTTTCTGTACCCAATATTTGCTCCATGCTTTGGATGATAGGAGCCGACCCGTTACTGGACCAATCACAGAGGAGGTGGGCTTTCACACCCACAACCACATCAGCATAGGAGCCAGCACATTTGCTCTATACAGCCTGAGGGGAGGAACCGCTGCAACATCTGGCCAATCACAGAAGAACTTTTCGGACACGCCCCCAGTGACGTTACAAGGTGTTTGCGGTAGGGATATGACGGTGAGAGAGGATTCTCACAGTGTTCCTGTAGAGCACTCGGTGCTAGGAGAAGAGCCGCTGAAGCTGAGTGAGCCCTTGATATTCTGCACCCGAGTCTTTACGTCCATCTATAGAAGAGGGGTAAGCCGCTTTATCTGATTAGCTTCATCGATTATGATACAGAATTGTTTGGCTGTTTGGCTATCCTGTGAACAGTATTTCTTGTCAGTACATTGACAGTTCCCTACCTGAGGTCAGCATTAATATAAGGAGAGACTTGTGATTTTTTCCCTAACCTAAAACCCTATAAATTAACCCTAATTATTTTTTCAAGATTTAAGATTAAATTAAAAAAAAATATTAAAAAATTAAAAAAATCTAACATTACAAAAAAACCCCACTAAAATTAAAAAAAAAAGAAAATCTAAAAATACAGAAAAAAATAAATAAACTTAATTAGCCCATTTGTATGGGCATTGCCCTTAAAATCAGTTCTTTTGCTGCCCATTAAAATAAAAAAAAACAAATCTAAAAAACCCCACTAACACTAAACTACCAATAGCTTTTAAAATGGGGGGGCGGAGTCAACCGACCTCCAACATAGCCACAACTGTGTGAAGCTCTGTGTAGCTAAACTCCTGGACACTACATCACAGATACTTAGGGAGGCAAAACCAGGCTAAATGTTGATAATCGGATAGCTAAATACCCCTGCATGCTACCGATGTGATTATCACGTCTCTACAACCACATGTGGAGAAGTTAATCAAGCCGTAATAGCGGATCCAAAAACTACGCCATAATACCTGCGGCCTGGGTGCATCACAGCAACCTGTCCACACCAGGGGTCCTACCACACGGTGCACGACGGACCTGTGAACACAGCCAGCTCGGCCACATGGACAGTGGAAGAAACAATTGATGGCACACTAAGTACCATTAAACACACCACCATTCCTACGAAAGGGGAACATTTACACTGACTTCACCCTGAGCAGACATTGAGTGCGGGCAAAGGCAAGTCCTAAATAACTACTCACAGATATAGCACTAAATCAAAAAACGTCATCATCTTTATTATCTCTGAAACCATTACCCCTGTCAAGCTCCCTCAATATGTACAAAACTTATTTGGCTATATTAGACAACAAAGATAGATCTACAATAATGCTGGACAGAGTACACAGAGCCCTGATGCCTAAACCCCCAGATTCGGCACCACCTAAAGACGTAATATTTCACTACTTTCAGGAAAAAGAGAAAATTCTAACAGCAGCGAGAAAAAAGTAATCGGTACAAATTGAAGGATCTCCTCTACAAATTTATGTTGACTATAGCCCAATCACCCTAGCAAAGCGTAGAGAGGTGGGATTCCTCACATCACACCTGAGAAAGCTAAATGTCCCATATAGATAGGGATTCCCCTTCTCTCTAAAAATTTTAAAGGACAATAAAGAGGCAATATACAGAGATATAGAAGACCTTGAAAGATGCTGCTCCCAATTGAATATTCTTAGACCGACATTACCACAGATGGAAGACGAGACCTCAGAATCTCTGCCACAAAACATTAGTCGCTCCAAAACATCAACATTGGGCAACAATATCTAGGATAAGAAGAACATCCACCTCAGCTCAAATAACCACGTTGAAGCTACTACTACACTTGTCTGCACCACTCTATTCCAATGCACCATGATGTGCACCTGCTGGACTTGGTACAAGAATCGGTGACTCTATCTCATCTCTTTAGTAGCATAATTACAGCCTTTGGGGCATATTTATCAAGCTCCATATGGAGCTTGATGCCCCTTGTTTCCGGCAAGCCTTCAGGCTCGTTGGAAACAGAAGTTATGAAGCAGCGGTCTAAAGGCCGCTGCTCCATAACTTGTCCGCCTGCTCTGAAGCTGCGGACAGAAATCAACCCGATCAAATACGATTGGCCACGAATCTGCAGGGGGCGGCATTGCACCAGCAGTTCACAAGAACTGCTGGTGCAATGATAAATGCCGACAGCGTATGCTGTCGGCATTTATCGATGTGCAGCGGACATGATATGCTACTTCGTTGATAAATATGCCACTAGATCTCTAGCCCCCAGTAATTTTGTACCCACTAGATCCTATAATCACATACTAAGATAGATATAGATACCCTGGCAGTAGGGACAAGAATACATAACAAAGAATCTGTTGCATATAACCCCATTTCTTACTCCCACCTTATACTCCGAGGTAATGATACCACTTTCCGTGTGGGGATATCAATATAATTTATCCCCTCCTGATCCCCCGTCACATAGTGCAAGGAGTTATAGTAGTTTAAGTCGCTACATTTCCCCCACTCCCATATTTTATGACCCTTATAGGGTTCAGTTTAAAGTTTTATTCCCCTGTTGGGGTATTGTTTATGATTGTATTGTATTGTTTGTTTACATATTTTTATTTCTCTGTTCATCTTAGCAATCTTTTCAACTCTAAAGAACTGCGTATACCATACAATTCCAGAAATACCAACCTTACCGTTCCTTTTTTGGGCTCTGGGGGTGGGGAGGCTCCCTCCTGTGACTTCTGATCAACATCAGGGTGAGACTCCACACACATCCAAGCACACAGTACTCTCATACCCACACAATGACACATAGAACCTTACATATAATTTCCCAAAACTCAAAAGGTCTCACTTCCACATCTAAGAGATTCATTGCTCTAAAATGGTTTGCAAAACATAAGGACTCTGTTATCTTTGTGCAGGAAACCCACTTTCTAAAATCTGCTAAACCTAAATTTTCCTCTAGAGCGGTTACTTTAACTCCAACTCCACTAAAAAGAATAGGGTGTGAATCCTTATTCACCGCAATCTTCCATTTCAGTTGCTCTCCACCACCTCAGATGTTGAAGGCAGAATTATCATGGTCGTAGCCATATTATTTAATAGACCCATAACTTTGGTGAATGTTTATGCCCCTAACTCAAATAGATCATCCTTCTTTAAAAAATTACTCTCCCTAGTTCTGGAAAACGGAAAGGAACATTAATCCTAGGGGGGGGGACCTTAATGTTACCATGGACCCTATACTAGATTCCTCTAACCTTAACACACGCACAGCAACACAACCTAAAAAATTGGTATATGGCTGTCTTGGTCATTTAGACCTGGTAGATGCATGGAGAGTGCAGCACCCTAACCAACGCAATTACTTGTTTTTTTCACACCCCTGGGCCATATACTCTACAATCAATTAAATATACATAGACCAGGGACTTCCAGTGGGCGGGCCAAGGGATAGGCAGCTGTAGTGAAGAGCTCCGGAGCTACTACAAATTCAAAAGCTATTAAGCTGATATTTAACCCCTTTTGGATTGCTGGTTTCTACTACTGGCTACCCACAAGTGCATTATAGCCTTAACACGTTTGGTGTTCGGCACTCCAAGCACTGGCGACAGTCATCTCGCCCCCACCGTTGAAAGATAGCACATGTACGTGCGCCATTCTGAGTGTGAGAGGGTTACCGCAAAGTTCCGGACCACGTCTGACAACCCGGCTGCAGTTGTAAAGGGCTCGACAGATATCCCCACCTGGCTGGGGAGACCACAAGGGTGAGATCGCTGCCTGAAGAGGGCTAAGCCACACCACCGAGACCGGAAAAACTTCCCTCCTGTGCCGGTACTGGGAAACAGCAAGCAAAGAGGACCGATCTAAGGTGTACTTACCTTTAATAGCCGAGGTGACAGCTGAGGTAAGCGGGGCTGTCTAGGAGCAGAGACCACCGACTCCACAGGGCCACCAGCATACGGCGCGAAAAGCCGCCATCTTGATCACTGCAAGCCGCTGAGAAAGACCGGACCCACGTGGCTGTTGGAAAAAGCGCTGCCCAACTCCACAAAGCACTGCCGCTTCATACCTTGCATCGGCTCGCTAAAAGAAAAGATCACCTGTGTGCCAAAGTACCCACAACACATAACCTGTGACCGACTGAAAAGGTAACTTTATCACCCTGCACATTTACACTTGGTGTGGGACAGACTCTGGTATTACACTAGACAAGGGAACGTACTTCTTACAGAATGCCCTGGCACTATCCCTGGTAGCTAAACATGGGGCCTGGACGATGCTATAATAACACTCAGTAGCTGCAAGAACATTGGGGGAAGCACAGCTTAAGCCACAAATGGCTCAGTTTGCAGAGAACTTTTTACAACATCAGTGGCTCTAATCACTTTATAGCCCTCTCTCATCACTACTAACCCCCTTGCTACGAGCCAGTTAAAACTCTCTACAATCAACAGGGATCCCCCTTGGCTGATCCACCCAAAAGTTAGGGGAAGGGGAGACAGAAGAAAAGAAAACAGACTCTCTTATACATGTTTGTTTCTTGCCTGGACTTTTGGTGATTACATGCAAAGAGGTCCATACAACTAAGACTCTGTATAGACTGTGCTAATCTACTGTGCCAAGTGTTTCAAAATAACTAGGGTAGTGTTGTATTTTACAGGCTTTTCCTATTGTATTGATTATACCTCTGAAGGGGAGTAGGGTGGTGGGACACTACCTCTGATAGAGATTGTACCCTTGCATGGATAGATTTTTGACTGGGGGCAAAATGTCAGGGAAAAATAAGTCCTCAGGAAAGAACAGGGGGGGCTGCTGACCACACACAAGATACGCCCTCTGCTGTGCAGGACTTTAATGGGCTACCTCTCGATACGCATGTTGTGGTGCAGCAGCTTTCCTCCATCTTTCTCCCCAGGATTGATAGCTTGCAGAAGGGCCTAGATCACTTAACAGGGGAGATGAAACAGTTTTCGGTTCGCTTTACTGAGATAGAGAACAGAGTGTCAGGGCTTGAGGACACTGCAGTTACTCATGGTACCCAAATTGATGTGCTAGTTAAGGAAAACATTGTTTTACACCAGAGGCTGGAGGATTTAGAAAATAGGTCCCGCCGCAACAACTTGCGCATATTGGGGATTCCTGAGAGCGTCAAGCCCAGAGACCTTATTCACTTTATAGAAAATACCCTGCCCCTAGTGCTTAAACTCATCCCCAACATTTTTAAAGGTAGTGTGGAAAGGGCACATCGGGTGGGACCTGATAGACAGCAGGAGAGGGATAATGCGCAGCCTAGACAAGTGATGGTCAAGTTACTACATTTCCAACTGAAGGTAGAACTGCTGCGTGCTTATAGAAAAATGTCACCCGTAATTTTTGAAGGCTCTAAATTGCTCATTTTTCAGGATTATTCCTCAGAATTAATGAGGAAGCGTAAAGAATTTTCCCCGCTATGCTCACGACTTAACGCAGAGGGTAGGCAGGTTTACCTTTTATACCCAGCCAGACTTAAACTGCTAACCCCCTCGGGCCCTAGATTCTTTGACTCCCCGCGGGAGGTTACAGAATACCTGGGAAGAGAACAAAATAGAAGAGGGAATAGCCCCACTGGCCCATCTCGCTCAGACCCGGGTTGAGAGGGTTTAGATCAATGGCCTTGATTAGGTCTAGGTTTTTCATTTACAGGATAGTTGCCATATAGGCCTAATGACTGGTTATGATGTTTGTTTTTTGCACAAAATGTTTTCTTATTATGTTTATCTGTGAACCTAGCTCATTGTATATGTTGATAATGTTCTTACTCTTGAAGTTTACTGCCATGAGGTATGTGACAGTAATCCGGACAACAGGGCCGGAGCAGAGGGACTGCTACTGCTCCAACACTCAAAGCAATGTTAAGTTGGATAAGACACCCCATATTATAAGGTATCTTCTTTTTATTTCTATGGTAATAATGTTACAATATGTCAGACAGATCATGTCAACAGATTGGAGGGTTTGCAGGTACCGACTCAACCTCTCTATTATAGTACTAAGATTGTTTAGTTGGGTTTATACGCTATCTTGGATCTGTTTATTTTGCCAATTCTCTGATATTACATACTTAACGATCTCTCTAAAGAATGGGACACAAGTTATGCTCCTGGGAGTGGCGTCCCCGGACCCCGTTAGTTTAAATACTCATGACAACTTTGATGAAATAAAGGACCTCCCCATTCTAGAGTACTTAACCTATCAGGATAATATCAAATTGATGGTTCCCCTCTTTTTTTTTTTTTTTTTTTTTTTCTTCTCTCCTCTCTCTCCTTCTCTCCCCCCTCCCTCTCTTCTTCTCCTTCCTGCTTCCCCTGCCCTCTCTACGCCTTCTCTCGCTGCTTTCGGCTTGCCGCTTGTCTTACCCCTCCCCGACTCCCACCAATGGGGGAATGACTTGAATGGCCACCTTATAGCATTACTTAAATGGCTGTCAGATTAGTGACATGGAACGTGGGGGGAATTAACTCCCCTGCTAAGAGAAGCACCATATTGGCGCACTTGCGACGATTGGGGACTGACATTGCCCTACTGCAGGAGACTCACCTCTCAGAGGTGGAACACGACAAATTCAGACGGGACTGGGTGGGAATGGTGGAACATGTCTCATACACCAACTCGAGCAGAGGTATAGCCATTCTATTTGGGAAAAGGGGGAACACTGAGATTTTAAACACTCACAAAGACAGTGAGGGATGCTTTTTAATAGTCAAAATTAGAACAAATCAAAAGATACTGGTAATCTGCAACATTTATGCCCCGAACTGCAAATCCACAGCTTTTTGGACCAGACTCATCCAGACACTGTCCCCTTATCTTGGTCAGGATATCATACTCGGGGGAGATTTCAACCTAGCACCAAACCCTGTGTGTGACAGGTGGAGAGACCCAGAGCGAGTATCGGGAGGCGGACAGCCTCGGGATTCTGGTGCCTTTGAAAAGAGGACCTTCTCTAGATTGTCGAACTCCTTGCAGTAAGTAGATGTATGGAGATTGCGAAATGCAGAAAGCAAGGACTTTACTTGTATCTCTAGAGCGTCGCCCACGGTGTCGCGGATAGACCTGTTCATGATTTCTTCCAATATCGTTCCAAGGGTTAGCAAGGCCAAGATACACCCGGTAGTGGTCTCTGACCACGCACCAGTAGAACTTGTGATCTCTATGGGAGCAATGATTGCCAACAAGCAAACTTTGCGATTCCCAGGCTTCTTGTACACCTCGGATGCTTTCCTGAAGCACTTAACACATGCCTGGAATGATTTTTACACGGATAATCAAGCCCACCGGGACAACCCAGAATTGTTCTGGAATACTGCGAAAGCAGTCCTGACTGGGGATATCATCTCCTATGTGGCCGCTCTACGGAAAAAGGCCCAGGCCAAATTACAGACGCTACAATTAGCTCTCACGGAAGCCTATCAGGCCTATTGTGGCAAACCGTGCCAGACTTCTAAGGACAGATACCTGGCCAGTAAGAGCGAACTGGATGTGTTCCTTAACCACCAAGCAGTTGGTCAACTTCTTCGAACCAGCGCTAGGTACTATAGAGAGGGGGACAGGTCGGGCAGGTTGCTGGCCTTACTGATAAATAAACAGACGGCTCGCAAGCCCATAGCGGCCATTAAATACTGTAACAAAACCCACAAGACTCCGGAGTCCATTGTGAAGGCTTTGGCACTATACTACTCTAACCTATATACTAGCCAACAAGACACTACTCCGGAAAGGGTGTCAGACTTTTGGAAAGACCTGGAGCTTCCTCAACTCAGAGATGAGCAACTTGAGGCTCTAAACTCCCCGATATCCCCTGAAGAGATTCAAAAAACAATCTCCTCCATGTCCAATGGGAAAGCAGCGGGTCCCGATGGCCTACCCATTGAATTCTTTAAAATGTTGAGGCCCCAAATTACCCCTACTTTAACTAAACTCTATAACCAGTACTATAAGGAAATGATTGCTCCCTCCCAGACATTTACGATGGCACATGTATCGCTGATCTTGAAACCAGGAAAAGACCCCGGTCTCCCTGAATCATACCGCCCCATCTCCCTCCTCAATTCGGATTACAAGATACTTATGAAGATCTTGGCTGATAGATTAAAAGTAATCCTGACAGACATTATTCATCCGGACCAAACCGGATTTATGTATCATAGAACCTCAGTGACGAACGTGCGGAGAGTGCTACACACTATCGCGCATTTCGCATCGACCCCAGAAACCACTGAGGTGAGAGGGAACTCGGAGGCCTTCCTGCTATCCTTGGATGCAGAGAAGGCCTTCGATAGAGTAGAGTGGAGTCATCTCATAGATACCCTGCGGCGCTTTGGCTTTGCGGGCTCATTTCTTACTTATGTCAGAAATATCTATACATCCCCTTGGGTCCACATTATGGCTAACGGCTTGTTCTCCCCACGCATCTCACTGCAAAGGGGTACACGCCAAGGATGCCCATTATCCCCCCTCCTCTTTAACATGGCCTTAGAGCCATTAGCCATCAAGTTACGCTCGGCATATCCGGGCATCCTAATAAGCCAGGAGAGACTACACCTCGCACTATATGCGGACGATATGCTTCTATTCGTAGAGCATCCCGCCAAACATATCCCGAACATCCTGGCGATAATTGAAGCCTTTGGATCTTTTTCAGGCTACAAAGTGAACAACACCAAATCGGAAATTTTGTGGTTACAAAAGGACAAGGTTCAACTGTTCCCCTACCCATTCCAAGAGGCCAAACCTACCTTGACCTACTTGGGTATTCAGTTATCCCCCAGTGGTCAAGCTCTGTATTGCGACAATATCAGCCGCGCATGTCGTGATGCCGCGGTCACGATGGATGGATGGAGAAATCTACCAGTCTCCCTCTCGGGGCGCATAAGTCTTGTTAAGATGGTGATTCTGCCACGGCTGCTATACCCATTGCTGATGTTACCTTTTCTTATTAGTAGGAAAGACATTGCGGAGTATAACCGGGCCCTCTCGAAATTCTTATGGAGGGGAGGTAGACCGAGAATAGCTCTTGTGAAGTTATATTCACATCCTTCGGAAGGGGGGCTAGGCCTTCCCAACCTGAGGTTGTATAACTGGGCAACACTTGGCCGCCTTATGATCGACTGGCAGCTGCAAACAACCCACTTCTACTCCCCAGAACTAGAGAGACAGGCCCTGGGTGGTCTTGATTTATCGGTCCTACCCTTCACCCCCCCCAGCGCCCCACTCGCACAGTTTACGGACAGCTTCCTCTATGGGGACACAATGAGGGCCTGGCGACTAGCCCTCAAACAGGTCGGCCGCTGCTGTGTGGCGTCTAGAATGATTCCATTGCGAAACAACACTAACTTTCCCCCAGGAACAGACTCCTCTCCCTTTACCATGTGGGCCTCCAGAGGACTGAGCTCTGTTGGAGATGCTGTAGACCTGTCTGGGAAATGCATTAAAGCTTTCACCGATCTTCAAACTCAATTTGGGCTACCACGAGCCCACTTTTATGCATACCTACAAATGAGACACTTTATAGACCATCTGATAAGAGGGGACCCACAATTCTGGGAGCCTCATGCATTTGCCAGAACTGTGTCCAAATTTAAATTAGGCAACTTTTCCATTTCGGAAATGTACAGAACGCTCTTAAGCTCCATTGACTCTAAAAACATAACTTTGTTGGCTGATAAATGGAGTGGGAGTGTGGAAAGGGAAGACCTCACGGAATTAATCCAGCAGAGTGTGATGTGCGCTCGGAGAGCGACCTTATCCATGTCCCTGAGGGAATCTCAGTTTAGACTACTACATAGGGATTATATTATCCCTCAAAGATTGACCAAGTGGAGACCCGGGGTAGTGAATGAATGTAACAAGTGCAAATTGGCTAACCCAGACTATCTTCACTTCTTTTACACATGCCCAAAGATCAGACAGTTCTGGGGCAAGGTTGCCTTTTGGATTACGAGCGCCATTAAGCTTGGAGTTCAACTAGAAATAGAACAAATTTGCTTCTTGGAATGGCGCGATCTCTGTTTCAGAGATACTCTCTTATTGACTACCATTATTTTAATTACTAGGAAGACCATCTTGAGTGTCTGGGCAGAGAGTACTAGCCCCACCTTCAATGCATTCAAACACCAATTACACAAACAATTGCTCATTGAACAGCTAGACACCAAACTAGATACTACTAGGAGACTTAAACAGTTTATACTTAAATGGCGACGATACATCGAATCATTGAGCTTGGACTCCCAGAGACTAATTTTAAACCCCTTTGCACATACTGAATACATGCTGACAGCATCCCTAAGAGGCGAGTGGGGATTCTTGTACCAACCACGCGATAACGGGGTGGGAGAGAAAGAAAACATGACCATATAAACGCTCATAGGTGACTCTAGGACCCTATGCACTACAGCCCTCACCCTCTTCCCCTTTTCTCTTCCTTTTTTTTTTTTTTTTTTTTTTTTTTCATTCCATAGAGCAGGTACTATGACTATTACAAGTCTTGCCAAGAACCCAACAGATAACTTACCACACGAAGGTGTCACAGTTAATTAATGGTTGTTTAGAAGTTCAGTTATATTAATAATGTTCCCCAAATAGGGGAGGATGAAAAGAGGACAAGTAAAAGTTGGATTATGATATAATTCAAACTGTTGTTTTGCTGTTTATTGAAGGCATACATGCATCAGATGAATATTCCTTTTGTCAACTCCAGACCTGCGAGTCTGCATTGTATAAGTTTACATGTACTTGTATCCTTTTTCTTGTTCTCAATAAAAATAGTATTTTAAAAAAAAAAATATACATAGACCAAGCCAGCTTTTCACTGCTTATCGACACTGAAATAAGACCTACGGTGTGGTCGGACCACTCCATGGTTACCATGGAGTTGGAATGGCCTGACTCCCCTGTAAATCCATTTATCTGGAGACTAGATGACTTTCTGCTACACCACCCTCCCACCACACAAATCTTGACTTCATCAATCCAAGAATATTTTCAGTTTAATGATATCACTGACACATCACCCCTCACGATCTGGGAAGCGCATAAAGCTGTTCTATAATTTTACGGTAAACACTCTGAATTCATGCCTCCACCTATTAGAAATAAAACACAAAATACCCCTAAGGACACAAGACTGCTGTCTACCATTATAGATACGAGAAGGGAACTCAATTCCATTCTTCTAAAGGAAGCTCAGAGAAAAGCCCTAATGCTTAGAAAGACCTTCTTCTATGAAAGAAACAGTTTAGGCCCTTCCTAGCAAAAGTTCTCAAAACCAAATTATCCCTTACCCATATATACAAAATTAAAAAACCTGACAATGCTTATCTACATGACAGTAAAAGGATTGCTGACCAGTTTAGGGACTTTTATATGCAGGTATACGGTATAGCCTAAAATCACAAACATCCCCTAACCACACAATAGAGATGCGTCACTACATAGAGAAGGCAAACCTGACTCAAATATCGTTGACTCAACCCGACGAACTAGAAAAAACAATATTCCTAACCGGAATAAGAACGGCCATACCAAACCTACCATCGGGGAAAAGCCCAGGGCCAGACGGATTCACCAACAGTTACTATAAAATCTTTAAAGACTTACTAGCCCCCCACCTTCTCAAACTTTACCAATCTATAGGTGACACTACAACCTTTTCAAAAGAAATGTTAACATCACACATTACTGTTCTCTTAAAACCTTACAAACCACCAGAAGACCCCAGCAGCTATAGACCTCTCTCATTGTTGAACACAGATTTAAAAATCTTTGGCAAAATACTATCAAAACATATAAACACAGTTTTTTACGAAATTATACACACAGATCAGGTGGGTTTTGTTCCACAACACAAAACCAGGGATAACACAATTAGAGCTCTAGCGCTATCAGCTTATGCTAAATTTAATGATATTAGATATATTATTGCCAAGGTTTTTTCCCTGCTTTGTTTGCCATGGCCAGACTGGTGTACATCATCTGTGTGAGACAGGATGCAGTCTCAGAAATGTGATGTCATCACTTATTATTTAAAGGGCCTCTGTTCAGTATGCTTTGCCCTTGCACTGTCTCAGACCTGTTTGTAAGAGCCCCTGTGTATTACCTGGCTATCTGACGTCCCTCCTGGTTCCTGATCCCTGGCTTGTTCCTGACTCTGCTGTTCTCCTTGTTCCTGATTCCGGCTCGTCTCACTACTCGCTTTGGCTCCTGACTCGGCTCGTCTGACTACCAGCTCTGGTTTTGATTCCTGGCTTCTTATTTGACTTGTGGACTTTTTATAATTTTTTGCTATTAATAAAGGTGTGATTATTTTTGCACTTCTCGTCTCAGTCTGATTCCTGGCACCCTGACAATTATATATATATTAGATATATATTGCTTATTGCAATAGACACTGAGAAAGCGTTCAACAGAACCAACTGGCAATTGAAGCGACACTAAAAGCATTCGGTTTTAGCCCAAAATAAATTAATATCATTCTTAGCCTCTACTCACATCCGAGCACAAAAGTAAAAGCAAACTGTATGTTATTAAACCCCTTTCCAATACAAAATAGCACTCATCAGGGCTGCCCATTATCCCCTATCCTCTTTATCTTGATTATGGAGGTATTGACCGCACACATTAGCAATAATATAGATATATACAGCATTTACATAGGACCCCATGACTTTAAAATAGCTATTTTCGGTCTCCTCACCCCACACATCTATACCAGCAATAATACGGGAGCTAGACACATTCGGCCAATACTCTTACTTCTCTGTGAACAAATCGAAATCTGAAATTCTAAACATATCCCTTCCACATGCTGGTTTTATCTTCTTTCCACCATATACCCATTACTCTTACAAACAGACTCCATCAAATATCTTGGAATTCACATCTCCCCCGTCCACTACCTTTTTGAGAAAAATTATACCAATCTACTAATTAACACACAGAGAGACCTGACGACCTGGTCAAATAAACTCCTCTCCTGGTGGGGTAGAATCCATCAAAATGACAACCTTGCCTAGAATCCTATACGTCTTACAAGCTCAGCCAATACATATACCCAATTGGGGCATATCAATTCCTTTGTGTGGGGCAAATGTAAACCTAGAATAAATAGAAATACCTTATATCGCAACACTGCACAAGGAAGGCTGGGTTTACCAAACATAGAAGACTATTACAAAGCAGTAACCCTTCAGAGAATAATGGATTGGCATGGCACTGGGGAGTGCAAAGCATGGGTCTCGATAGACTCCCATGTCTTCAAAGCCCCTCAAGTATATGCCCTATGCTGGGTTCCTAACGGCCTTAGACCCCCTCAATGTCAACAACTAGATATCCATAAACAATTATTTAAAAACTGGTATTTTCCACATGAACAAAAAATCCTCATTGCCCCGCAAATACTGGAAATGACTTATAAATTGATGCTCCACTGGTATCTCACCCCATCTAGACTGAACACCATTTTCCCTGGAACATACCAAAATTGCTGGAGAGGGTGTAGAGACCGTGGAAGCCTATTACATATGTGGTGGCAATGTCGGAAACTCCACCCCCTTTGGGACGCAATCAAAATTCCCTTCCAATCAATCCACTGAGAACATTTTGACCTAACCCCAAATATAGCTTTATTAAATGATCTCCCCAAACCTTCATGCACAATTAAATCCCTCCTCCTTCAAATTGGTCTCAATGGAGCCAGATCACTGATAGCACGTTCATGGAAAACTCACACCACTCCCACAATGCAGATGTGGATAGAGAGAGTCACAGAACTTCTAGGTTTAGAGGAATATGGATACCTTAAATGTAATAAACTAACATTCTTTTCAGAGGCCTAGTTTTATTGGTAAGACTCTATACAATCACATAAAGACAGGCCACAACACCAGTCCCTCACTCAACTACAAAACACTCTACACATGAAAACATTGGATGCAGTGGAGCCCTCCCGCCCGGAGCATAAGTCTGTTCCTCTCTCAACTCCTCTCCCTTTCCTATATCCCTACCCACACTTACCTGTACCCAATCTCTCACTGACCCCAACCACTACTTGAGGTACGTAACCAATTATTTGATTTGAATATGATTCACTAGTGAAACTTTAAACATCAACTAATGCAAACATTTATATGCTAACACTAAAGAATGTGAGCACCAGTTATAATTTGTTGAATTTTATTTGTTATAACTAATTGTTAAAGCCAAAATGACAAAACTTGTAATATTTCTGTCTACATAGAATCTGTGCAAATTGTAACATTTATTACAAAAATAATAAATAAAAAAAATAAAATAAAAAAGGGCTTTTGTAGTGCATTGCCCTAAAGCAATCAGCTCCTTTAACCTAAATAAAGTACTAATTACCCCCTAAAAGTAAACCCCGTACCCACACAACCCCCCAAAATAAAAAAAAGACTAAGTCTAAAAAACCCTAAGCTACCCATTGCCCCTAAAGGGGCATTTGTATGGGAATTGTCCTTAAAAGGGCAATCAGTTTTTTTGCTGCCCATTAAAAAATAAAAAAATCCCTAATCTAAAAAAAAAAACACCTAAAAAAAAACCTTAGTCTAACCCCAAAATAGGTAGTCACAATTCCTGAAGTCCGGCGGTGAAGGTTTTCTTGCAGGCAGTGACATCTTCATCCAGCGCAGGGACATCTTCTATCTTCATCCAGAGGGAAGGTGGCGTGGAGCGGAGGTGACGGCGGAGCAGCATCGACGATCGCGGCGCAGGACTGGCGGATGCAGAGCAGGACCATCAGGGAGGTTCCTCTTCATGCGGTCTCCGCTGCACACTGAAGATTGAATGCAAGGTACCCCATTTATATTGGGTACCTTGCATTCCTATTGGTTGAAATGTTGAAACCAGGCAATAGGATTAGAGCTACTAAAATCCTGTTGGCTGATTTGAACAGCCAATAGGATTTCAGTAGATCTCATCCTATTGGCTGATTTCAAAATTTCAGCCAATAGAAATGCAAGGTACCTAAATGGGGTACCTTGCATTCAATATTTAATATGCTGCAGCAACTGCATGAAGAGAATCCTTCACGCCGGTCCCTCTCCGCGACCACCGATCCTGCTCCGTGATCGCCGGTCCTGCTCCATGATCGCCGGTCCTACTCCTCTCTGTGCCACCTTCCCTCTAGATAAAGATAGAATATGTCCCTGCGCTAGATGAAGATCTTCACCGCCAGACTTTAGGAACTGTGAGTACCTATTCCGGGGTTAGACTTTTTTTTTTTTTTTTTAGCTTAGGGATTTTTTAATTTTTAAATGGGCAGCAAAGAGCTGATTGCCCTTTTAAGGCCAATGCCCATACTAATGCCCCTTTAGGGGCAATGGGTAGCTTAGGTTTTTTGGACTTATGTTTTTTTATTTTGGGGAGTTGTGTGGATGGGGGAGTTTACTTTTATGGGGTACTTTGTAATTTGTTTAGGTAAAGAAGCTGTTTAACTTAGGGCAATGCACTACAAAAGGCCCTTTTAAGGGCTATTGGTAGTTTATTGTTAGATTAGGGGGTGTTTTTATTTGGGGGGGTATTTTTTTTTAGGGGTATCAGATTAGGTTACATTTTTTTTATTTTTGATTATTTCGTTGATTTTTTTCAGTAATTTTAAATAAACTGCTCTCTGGGCAGGCTTATTGCCTAGTACAAAATAAAGGTCTTAATAGGTCTGGAAAGTGAAATATGCTTAGTTTTGCAATCAATGTTTTCACCCTTTGAAAGAGTTTTGTTTATTGTATGTCATTTGCTGCAACCCAAATAGGAGCAGATGTAAAGGAGCAACATGTAGGAGTGTGGTTAAGCCAAGTAACAGGGGAAGGCTTTGGTGTAAATTATTTTCTTCTGTATACAAGAGGAGAAGGACCAATAGGAGAGAAATTGCAGCAAAATAAAACTTACAACCCTTACCTAATAACGTTGTTGACTCCTAATAATATCATGGAATAAACTGCATAATATCAATGTAAATGAAACTCAAATTCAAGATGGAATACATCAAAGGGTTCTAAGGGAACCTAGCCAAACCTATCGTCAGGCAAAGTAGCGAAGGAATGGTGTAAATCTAATGTTTAAAAAGGCAGCGCTAATCAGGCAGCTGCTTCTAGGGCTAAAAAAATATTAACATTTATTAAAAAAAGGACAGGAATGAATGAGAGAATAAGAAAAATGTCTGAAGGAGCGCCTATATTTAGGCAAGGTCTGTCAATAAGATGGAAGTCTAAATATGGTTTAAAAGGCTAAGTACTATAGTATTTAATATCACAAATTATAGTAAAAACATCAAATATTGACACAATTATAATAAAACATCAATTAAATTACAAATTAATGCATGGATCCATGATTAAAAAGTTATATAAAACATTGTTAACAATTTAAAAAATTATTTAAAAAATGGTGAAATTGGGGGTAGAATGTCGACAGAGCTGCACAGTAAACAATAAACAATATACACTCTAAGAAATGTATGTATCCTAATATGTCATGTGAATGATAGTAATGTAAAGGTACATCCGGCCAAATAATAATACAATGAATACAGTATGTGATGAAAAAACAAATAATAGAGTGTTCTTCAATAAATAACAATGAATACAATTTTGTGATGGAAAAACAAATACTGGAAAGTTCATCAAATAGTTGCTTTTGCACAGCTGATTTTGAACTTTGTACTATTGTGTTTTTATGGTGGAGTTAATTTTAACTTTAAATACCCAACCGGGTGCAATAAATGTTACATTTTATACATATTATGGACTGGCTCAATTTCTCTTTGTTTAAATATGCAAGAGAGAAAGCATAATTCGGTCTTTATGTAAATGTATACATATTGGGCCAGATTACAGTTACGCGCAAGCTATAAGGGGTTTATCACAGGTGTTTATGCGAAAGTTGAAAGTAAACAATTCATGTTAGCACGTGTTGGGTTAGCGCATCCTCAGAGCTCTGGTAAACTGTGTACACAACAGAAAAAAGCATAAAACAAATAAAATACATTTAACAATACAGTTACACTCATATTAACACTAAGTTATAAGTGCTCAAAGATATGGTATGAGGTCTCTGGTGTTAGGAAAAAAAAGCAAGCAAAGGGCTTTAAAATAGAAATACATACATATAAATGTCTAAATATGTATGTAGGTATATATATATCAATATATATGTTTATATATATATAATTCATGTTTATATGTGTATACAGATGTATTTATATGTGTATATATGTATTTATAGACATATATACACATTTAAACACATAAATACGTATGTACACACATATAGACACATAGGGCCGATTTAACAATGTGCGGATCATGTCTGCCGCACATCGATAAATCGATACGCTGTCTGCATTTGTCATTGCACAAGTATTTCTTGTGAAATGCTTGTGCAATGCTGCCCCCTGCAGACTCGCGGCCAAGGACGCTAGCAGAGTGTGTCAATCTGTTTGGGCTGATTGCTGTCCGTCGCCTCAGAGGTGTTAGACGAGTTAAGGAGCAGACCGCTGCGTCTTAACTCCTGTTTCCGGCGTGCCTGACAGTGTTTGTTAGGAATTGCTAGCATGACCAGCACCATTTTGTCCTTAGGCATCCATCTTGTCTCAGTAACATTTATTATAGCAGCTATTCTGTAGTGGGAAAGGATATATTTGTTATTAGTTTCTGTAGAGTTAGTTTGGCCTTGCAGATTTTCTGGGCAAGGTGCCTGGAAGTTGCTATCTCTATAAGATGCCCATATGGCCTTGCTTTGGGCCTAGATGCATTTGTTATTATGGCTATAGAAATATTTCTTCTCAAAACTGTCTTTTACCTAATTATAATAATGAGCTTGTATTTTTCCTGACAAACACTGTGTAAAATGACGCTGTCATGGACTGCCCTTAAGACGTGTTGTTCATCTCTCAATAAAGGAGAATAGTTTTAGACTCATTGCTGCGTGGTCTGAAGTCTGTTCTCGTGGATATCCTGATCAAATAATATATTCATTTCCAGCTGGTATGGTGTGCCTAAGGCCCAGTCCTGACTGACACTCCCCCTCTGAAAACAACACCTAACAGTGTTATTATTCGGGATGGGCGAATGTTTCGCAACATTTGAAAAATGGCACGAATTTTAACACATTTGTTCGTTCGAATCGAATTTCGAATGTTTACATAACATTCTAACATTCGATTTCTAATGTTCGGTTTCGAATTTTACGATTACATTTGAAAATATTATTTTCGAAAAATTTGAATTTAGATTGTAATAGTATTTCTAATGCTTTTTCTTTAAATATAATATTCGAATTATGCAATACGTGTATTCGAATTCGAATTTAGATTGTAATAGTATTTCTAATGCTTTTTCTTTAAATGTAATATTCGAATTATGCAATATTCGAATTTGAAAAATTCAAATTTATATTCGAATTCGAAAAATTCGAATTTATATGTTTGTAATAGTATTTCTAATGCTTTCTTTAAATGTAATATTCGAATTATGCAATATTCTATATGGAAACATTCAAAATGATATATTTGTATCTATTATGTATCAATTTACTAGATTCCCGCCCTACCACATGAACTATTGAACTTCTGAATAGTATTTGTTAAATAGAATGTTAAATTCGAATTTTTGAATGTGGACATTCGATATAATTATAAACATTCAAATTCGAAAGTGACATTCGAAAACTGTAAATAACATTTGATTTTCGAATTTTTAAGAATATTCATTCTTATCGACATTCGGATTTAGAATTCGAATTTCGGTAATAACATTCGTTCTACATTTGAAATTCGGAAATTTACACATTTGCCCATCCCTAGTTATTATGAGTGTAACTGTACTGTTAAATGTATGTTTGATGTGTTTTCTGCCACTTTTTTGTCTCACGTAACAGTTAACCAGACCTCTGAATTTGGCTAAGCCAGTGCACGTTAAATTTGGTTGTACTAAAAAAAAAAAACAGTTTTCTGATATAAATTACAGTGGGAGAAGGCAAAATAAATATTGTGAGTGCATTGTTTATTCAATATATTTATAATTAAACCTTTTATAGGGAATATCCTTTTTAGGTTTAATGTCCATGAATAGCTATTTACTCCATTAGGTTAGTTAAGAGTTTTAGTTTTAGTAGATTATTTAAAAAGAATTGAAAACTTAGATATTTTATTCAGAGGTTTAAAGTTAGATAATATATCTGCAAGAAGTGGAAAAATATGTCAAAAGAAACTTAGATTCAGAAGGTTCTGTTAAATCTTGGAAAAATGTAGTTTGTCACATGACTCTTTAGAAAACGTGTGTTCCTGCATCTTTAAACTCTCTCTACATGACGCCCCATCACAAATGAACTGAGAATGGGTTGGATCACTGTCTGCCCACTTCTTCTAGCCAGTAACAAAGTATTTCTATTTAAATTGCTTTGGTGGTAAGGGGAGACACCTCCAGCAGCTGTTAACCCTTTAATAAATATAAAATGGCATAGCAGCATTGAAAGGGACATAAAAGCCAATTTCTTTTCTTTCATGATTCAGATAGAGCAAACAATTTTACCACAATAAAAGGTTGCCACTTTTTGCCTGAGATCCACATGTTCCAATAAGGGTACAGCTATTCCATGATGCTAGTGGAATTACTTTATTTTGGAAGAATATATGGGGAATGTGCAGTAACCCTATCCACACGTTGCAGATGGAACAGTGTTTGGTTACTGCCGGGAATCACTGATGTGATAGAACATACAATTTTAAATAACTTTTCAACTTCTATTCTTAAATTTGCTTTGATCTCTTGGTATCCTTTGTCGAAGAAGCAGCAATGCACTACTGGGAGCTAGCTGAACACATCTGGTAAGCCAGTAATATGAGTCATACATGTGCAGGCACCAATCAGCGGCTTTCTTTCAGTAGTGTGTTGCTGCTCCTGAGCCTACCTAGGTGTTATTTCCAACAAAGGATAGCAAGAGAACAAAGCAAATTTAAAAACAGAAGTAAATTGGAAAGTTGTTTAAAATTGTCCCTTTAAAGGCTTTAGTGAGCTAGCAAGTTGATCCCAGATATATACAAAACTTATATGAATTTATTTTCCCTTTGTCTTTTATTTCACAAATACATTATCAAGGTATTCTATCAATCCATGATTTATTTTTTTCTTTGGTTAAATTAGGATAACCTATTTATAATGGCAATTGTCAAGTGTGTTTTACCTTATTATGAGAGATTAATAACAAATGAAAAGCTCTACCAGGAACAAACAATACTTCCTGTTCTTTCGCTAGTTGCCAATTGGGGGCAGCTTCTTCTAGCAAAGTTGTGTTTTTTTACAGTGGAGAACTTTCCTGAAGTATATCAGTCTAATCTGGCCTATAAACGATGGTCTAAGCCCTGAAATACCAGGTAATCGTCTTCTGAATGAGGAAAAGGATGACATCAGATGACGTTTCAGGCTCCTGTGAGCCTCATTATTGAGATACAGCTAAAACTTACACCTGGGATTGCCAAATCTGTCTTTAGAGAGATATTGTCTGGTATTTGAGGCGACATTTTAAAACACCATGAAACAGGTTAAGCTCAAGTCCATCTTATTTAAATTCTGGTTATTTTTAAACTTCTCAACCAACACCAGGCCTCACACAGGAAGTAAATACTGTCCAAATAAATAACCATCCTGTTTTTTTTCTTTAGAGAAGCACCACTATTCGTTTTATCCCATAGCCTAGGCCAAGTGTCAAATGCAAACCTCTCTGTGAGGCCTGGGCTTACTGAGAGAAACTAGTGGCTCAAGTGGTGGATGTTTTGCGTAGTGGGGCCTAGTTAGGAAAGTATATGGACAGTTCTTTTTTCACTTTATAAATAAGGATTTTCTAGAAAAGAGTAAGGACAGCATGGCAGAGCTCCCAATATGTGCGATGGTTGGGACCTCACGTAAGCAATAATCAGTGCCAGATATGTTAAACAGTTCCCTTTAATGAATACATCTGAGAATGATATGGTTGTCCATCATAAAATGTTGCTATATCTATAAAACCGTTGCATTTCTTAGATGTGACATAAAACCTGAAAGATAATAGTAAGCGTTTTGCAGTTGTATTTTAGAAACAAGGGAGGCACCAAGCTCCAAGCTGTACAAAAGAAAGCTCCAGTCTTGGCCTGATAACCTTTCACCTTCTGTAAAACACATAAGCCAAGGTAAACTAAGCCCAAGAGATATAAATACAATTATGTCTGCCCAAAATGTTACCTGAATGGTAATACAAGTTCAGAAAAAGAATTACTTTGATCACGCCATCACCTGTTTTAAAGTCATTGGTGTGACCATATCTGGACTTCTTGTGGAAAATGATAAATAAATAAGATTATTTTTTTATTATAAGCAGGACCCATCTCCTCCTCTATTAATTTCTTTTTTTTATTTCTTTTTTTTAATGTGTCTGTATATCTTTTTTTGCCGTAAATCTTTGGGTAGTCCTACTCATGTATCCAATGGTTTTCAATTTGGCAGCACTTTAGAAATTATAATAATGTTTATAACATTATAATAATTGTCCGCTACTATCATTGAAATATGTCTTAATATTTTGGAAAATTGTTTGTCTTAATTACACTTAAGAATTTGATGACATTTTCAATTTTAACTACTTATGAGTCATGCAGCTATATATTTTAATTACCATTGATAAGTGTATTCTTTTAACTAAATATGTAACACTTCACAAATGATTGAAGAAATAATAATTTATTTAATACATTTTATTCTTACACTTTTATTCAAAGAAAATATGTGCACTGATTGCATTTAAATGTATTTTTTGTCTTAATTTAAACATTTAAGAAAATTCTAAATATTATTTACAGCAAGATTGAAAAAATATATATAAATACAATGATTAAGTTATTTTTTATGTGATGTTCCTTTTTTAAACCCTGAGTCATATAGAGAAGCTTCTCTGTTTATTCAGAAAGGTCATCCATGCATTGCTCAGGATGCTAAACTATGTATGTTCAGCTTGTAATGGTTTATTTTATATTGAAACATGTAAAGATGGAATCCATAAAATGCAAAGTGTTGCAGTGAGCAATGTGTATAGTCCCCAGTGGCACCTCAGGACACAAGGCACGGCTCTGGTTTGGAATGTAACCTAACACCACATTGTGAGTTAGATGCAGTTGCTATTAAGGCAGAGGTGGTGTGTTCGTGGTGTTGATCACAAGTGCTGGGCAGAGACATTCAAGGGTTTTTTATTGCGTCATTGAACCACTTGAGCACTGATTCTTTGTTCTCCTTTACCCATCTAATGTTAGCTTTGGTTTTCTCTATGGCTTGCTCCAGGGACCGTGTAGCCGTTCCAAAACCAATATCCTGGTTGTCTAGTTTAAACTGTTCCAGCTAGAAACAAAATAAAACATAATAATGTATGAGTAATTGATATTCACTACTTATTTTACATGTAAAGTACCCAGCCTGTAGAAAGTCAACAAATCTCCCAAGTTTCCCTGAAAACGGAAAAAGCTCTAAATTTCTAGATATTTTAAAATGGAAATTAAATCTTATAATGATGAATGAGAGCTCTCAGTTAGTGCATATGATCCATGGAATTGTATAATAAGAAGGTATCACAAATTTTGGGAATGCTTTTCCAGCTTATTTAATTTAGGCGATTGTAATGCAGAATAAAAAGTACACTTTAGTTCATTTAATTTATAAAATGAAAGTGGGAAAAAAATCATTTTCTTTATACATACATAGTATACATAAGCAATTAAGCACCACATTACAAAAGGTCAGCATGCAACATACAAAGTAAACTTTGATATTTGTCAGAAAAAAAATCTACTGCTCATTTGAAATAAAATGCTATTGAATTGTCTTTATATTATGCATTTGTTGATTATGCAATTCTACAGTATTTAATAGTCCTCTAAAAGTGTTTGCTTCAATCAGGTGTAAGATAAAAGCAATAAAAGTTATAAATTGAATTTTATAACTTGCATGCCCTTTAAATGTATATTCATGTACATGGCTTTCAGCTTTCGGAGGAAAGAAATATGGGCTCCAGCTATCAAGCTACAGATAAAGTTTTGGAGCCCTTGCTATTGCAAGCCTGACATCCACTAGTTAATAAGCATAAGGACACATCTACTTAACCTAAGAGGCGGTGCAGAGTTAAATCACCCTGTTAGTTTGGACCTGCTCTTGAGCAACTCGCTGGATGAGACCAAGGTCACCCATGCACAAGCACATGATTGATTAATAATATATGTGGGCAGCAGACAAGTAGCATCCACTGCCCAGGCAGGTTTCCTAACTGGGAACCTTACCATCCCTCATTTGATAAATGGAACCTGCCCATAAAATGTTCACTGTAGTCCCAAAATTTAAAGTCTACTGCGCAAATAATATAGGCTGCAATCTGTTTTGACTTCAGTAAATTTCTCTACATCATTTACCTTTTTATTATTACTAATAAGGGCCAGATTACGAGTGGCGTACTAACAGCGCAAGAGATATCATAGAAACATAGAATTTGACGGTAGATAAGAACCAAAAAGGCCCATCAAGTCTACCCATATTACATGTTACTTTTTCCTTAGGATAGCCTTATGCATGTCCCAGGCATTTTTAAATTCCTTTACAGTCTTTGTGTTTACCACCTCAAATGGAAGTTTATTCCATGAATCCACCACCCTTTCTGTAAAAAAATGCTTCCTCAAATTTCTCCTGAATCTACTACCCTCTAACTTGAGATTGTGACCCCTTGTTTTGGCATTTATTTTTTTGTGAAAAATGCTTTCAGCTTCTATTTTATTAAGTCCCTTCATATATTTGAAGGTTTCTATCATGTCACCTCTTTCCCTTCTATCCTCTAAACTATACATAATTAGATCATAGAGTCTTTCTTTGTATGTTTTATATTTTAGACCATGTACCATTTTAGTAGCCCTCCTTTGGACAGCTTCTAGTTTATTTATATCTGCCTGAAGATATGGTCTCCAGAACTGTACACAGTATTCCAGATTTGGTCTAACTAATGATCTGTAAAGTGGCATAAGAACCTTGCTATTTCTGCTACTAAAACCTCTTCCAATGCAACCAAGCATTTGACTGGCCTTGCTGGCTTCACTGCGGCATTGTGTACCAAATTTTAAATCATCTGAAATATCGACAGCTGTTTTCGCATGTCAGATGTAGCACGCATATTAGAAGTTGAAAGTAAATGTGATCGCAAGAGTGCAAAACAAAGAAGTGTTACAAAACTAATCAAAAATTGAAAAGTGCAGTTACACTCATAATAACACTATCTAATAGAAATTATGAAAAAAAAAATGCACAAAAATGTTATAAAGGCTCAAAGATATGAGGTCTCAGTGTTATGGAAAAAAAAGTCAGGCAAAGGGTTTTAACATAGAGATACACACATATACATGTCAAAAGATGTAAATGTATGTATGTATGTATTTATATATATATATATATATATATATATATATATATATATATATATATGTGTTTATATGTGTGAACATATGTATTTATATGTGTATATATGTATTTACAGACATATATACACATATAAACACATAAATACATATGTATACATATATAGACATATATAGAAGTGCATTGGAGCCCTTTGCAGTCAAATACACGAAAACACGAAAAAACATATTTGTGCAATATTCATATTTAATTAAGTGTTATACTGTGCATTTACTGTAAATATTTCACATTCCAATGTTCTGCACATAGTAGAATATGTTCTATGTACTTTTAAATAACGTTAATTGGAGTAGCCGTGTTAGTCCAGAGATTTAGATATCAAAATAACAAGAGTATTGCATTGAGCAATGATGCCCGACACATGTAAAAAGCTTACTTCTAGTGGAGTTAGCACATGAGTGGGATCGTTAAATACCGTCCCATTTGTAACCAAGACCAAAGTGTTTTTTTGTTCCATAATAGGATCCCTATTTTTCTTTAAATGGATATTTCATTAAGCATAGTAAATATACTCTGTGCATCATTATTGAATTTGCCCCTTTTTCATACAATCTAGCTTTGAACATTATATTTCTTTCATGTAATTAGCAAGAGTCCATGAGCTAGTGACGTATGGGATATACATTCCTACCAGGAGGGGCAAAGTTTCCCAAACCTCAAAATGCCTATAAATACACCCCTCACCACACCCACAATTCAGTTTTACAAACTTTGCCTCCGATGGAGGTGGTGAAGTAAGTTTGTGCTAGATTCTACGTTGATATGCGCTCCGCAGCAAGTTGGAGCCCGGTTTTCCTCTCAGCGTGCAGTGAATGTCAGAGGGATGTGAGGAGAGTATTGCCTATTTGAATGCAGTGATCTCCTTCTACGGGGTCTATTTCATAGGTTCTCTGTTATCGGTCGTAGAGATTCATCTCTTACCTCCCTTTTCAGATCGACGATATACTCTTATATATACCATTACCTCTGCTGATTCTCGTTTCAGTACTGGTTTGGCTTTCTACAAACATGTAGATGAGTGTCCTGGGGTAAGTAAATCTTATTTTCTGTGACACTCTAAGCTATGGTTGGGCACTTTGTTTATAAAGTTCTAAATATATGTATTCAAACATTTATTTGCCTTGACTCAGAATGTTCAACTTTCCTTATTTTCAGACAGTCAGTTTCATATTTGGGATAATGCATTTGATTTAATCATTTTTTCTTACCTTCTAAAATTTGACTCTTCCCTGTGGGCTGTTAGGCTCGCGGGGGCTGAAAATGCTTCATTTTATTGCGTCATTCTTGGCGCGGACTTTTTTGGCGCAAAAAATCTATTTCCGTTTCCGGCGTCATACGTGTCGCCGGAAGTTGCGTCATTTTTTGACGTTATTTTGCGCCAAAAATGTCGGCGTTCCGGATGTGGCGTCATTTTTGGCGCCAAAAGCATTTAGGCGCCAAATAATGTGGGCGTCTTATTTGGCGCGAAAAAATATGGGCGTCGCTTTTGTCTCCACATTATTTAAGTCTCATTTTTTATTGCTTCTGGTTGCTAGAAGCTTGTTCTTTGTCATTTTTTCCCATTCCTGAAACTGTCATTTAAGGAATTTGATAAATTTTGCTTTATATATATGTTGTTTTTTCTCTTACATATTGCAAGATGTCTCACGTTGCATCTGAGTCAGAAGATACTACAGGAAAATCGCTGTCTAGTGCTGAATCTACCAAAGCTAAGTGTATCTGCTGTAAACTTTTGGTAGCTATTCCTCCAGCTGTTGTTTGTATTGATTGTCATGACAAACTTGTTAAAGCAGATAATATTTCCTTTAGTAAAGTACCATTGCCTGTTGCAGTTCCTTCAACATCTAAGGTGCAGAATGTTCCTGATAATATAAGAGATTTTGTTTCTGAATCCATAAAGAAGGCTATGTCTGTTATTTCTCCTTCTAGTAAACGTAAAAAATCTTTTAAAACTTCTCTCCCTACAGATGAATTTTTAAATGAACATCATCATTCTGATTCTGATGATTCCTCTGGTTCAGAGGATTCTGTCTCAGAGGTTGATGCTGATAAATCTTCATATTTATTTAAAATGGAATTTAATCGTTCTTTACTTAAAGAAGTACTAATTGCTTTAGAAATAGAGGATTCTGGTCCTCTTGATACTAATTCTAAACGTTTAGATAAGGTATTTAAAGCTCCTGTGGTTATTCCAGAAGTTTTTCCTGTTCCTAATGCTATTTCTGCAGTAATTTCCAAAGAATGGGATAATTTGGGTAATTCATTTACTCCTTCTAAACGTTTTAAGCAATTATATCCTGTGCCGTCTGACAGATTAGAATTTTGGGACAAGATCCCTAAAGTTGATGGGGCTATTTCTACCCTTGCTAAACGTACTACTATTCCTACGTCAGATGGTACTTCGTTTAAGGATCCTCTAGATAGGAAAATTGAATCCTTTCTAAGAAAAGCTTATCTGTGTTCAGGTAATCTTCTTAGACCTGCTATATCTTTGGCTGATGTTGCTGCAGCTTCAACTTTTTGGTTGGAAACTTTAGCGCAACAAGTAACACATCGTGATTCTCATGATATTATTATTCTTCTTCAGCATGCTAATAATTTTATCTGTGATGCCATTTTTGATATTATCAGAGTTGATGTCAGGTTTATGTCTCTAGCTATTTTAGCTAGAAGAGCTTTATGGCTTAAAACTTGGAATGCTGATATGGCTTCTAAATCAACTTTACTTTCCATTTCTTTCCAGGGTAACAAATTATTTGGTTCTCAGTTGGATTCCATTATTTCAACTGTTACTGGTGGGAAAGGAACTTTTTTACCACAGGATAAAAAAATCTAAAGGTAAAAACAGGGCTAATAATCGTTTTCGTTCCTTTCGTTTCAACAAAGAACAAAAGCCTGATCCTTCATCCTCAGGAGCAGTTTCAGTTTGGAAACCATCTCCAGTCTGGAATAAATCCAAGCCAGCTAGAAAGGCAAAGCCTGCTTCTAAGTCCACATGAACGTGCGGCCCTCATTCCAGCTCAGCTGGTAGGGGGCAGGTTACGTTTTTTCAAGGAAATTTGGATCAATTCTGTTCACAATCTTTGGATTCAGAGCATTGTTTCAGAAGGGTACAGAATTGGTTTCAAGATGAGACCTCCTGCAAAGAGATTTTTTCTTTCCCGTGTCCCAGTAAATCCAGTAAAAGCTCAAGCATTTCTGAAATGTGTTTCAGATCTAGAGTTGACTGGAGTAATTATGCCAGTTCCAGTTCCGGAACAGGGGATGGGGTTTTATTCAAATCTCTTCATTGTACCAAAGAAGGAGAATTCTTTCAGACCAGTTCTGGATCTAAAAATATTGAATCGTTATGTAAGGATACCAACGTTCAAGATGGTAACTGTAAGGACTATCTTACCTTTTGTTCAGCAAGGGAATTATATGTCCACAATAGATTTACAGGATGCATATCTGCATATTCCGATTCATCCAGATCATTATCAGTTCCTGAGATTCTCTTTTCTGGACAAGCATTACCAGTTTGTGGCTCTGCCGTTTGGCCTAGCTACAGCTCCAAGAATTTTTACAAAGGTTCTCGGTGCCCTTCTGTCTGTAATCAGAGAACAGGGTATTGTGGTATTTCCTTATTTGGACGATATCTTGGTACTTGCTCAGTCTTTACATTTAGCAGAATCTCATACGAATCGACTTGTGTTGTTTCTTCAAGATCATGGTTGGAGGATCAATTTACCAAAAAGTTCTTTGATTCCTCAGACAAGGGTAACCTTTCTGGGTTTCCAGATGGATTCAGTGTCCATGACTCTGTCTTTAACAGACAAGAGACGTCTAAAATTGATTGCAGCTTGTCGAAACCTTCAGTCACAATCATTCCCTTCGGTAGCCTTATGCATGGAAATTCTAGGTCTTATGACTGCTGCATCGGACGCGATCCCCTTTGCTCGTTTTCACATGCGACCTCTTCAGCTCTGTATGCTGAAGCAATGGTGCAAGGATTACACAAAGATATCTCAATTAATATCTTTAAAACCGATTGTTCGACACTCTCTAACATGGTGGACAGATCACCATCGTTTAATTCAGGGGGCTTCTTTTGTGCTTCCGACCTGGACTGTAATTTCAACAGATGCAAGTCTCACAGGTTGGGGAGCTGTGTGGGGATCTCTGACGGCACAAGGAGTTTGGGAATCTCAGGAGGTGAGATTACCGATCAATATTTTGGAACTCCGTGCAATTTTCAGAGCTCTTCAGTTTTGGCCTCTTCTGAAGAGAGAATCGTTCATTTGTTTTCAGACAGACAATGTCACAACTGTGGCATACATCAATCATCAAGGAGGGACTCACAGTCCTCTGGCTATGAAAGAAGTATCTCGAATTTTGGTTTGGGCGGAATCCAGCTCCTGTCTAATCTCTGCGGTTCATATCCCAGGTGTAGACAATTGGGAAGCGGATTATCTCAGTCGCCAAACGTTGCATCCGGGCGAATGGTCTCTTCACCCAGAGGTATTTCTTCAGATTGTTCAAATGTGGGAACTTCCAGAAATAGATCTGATGGCGTCCCATCTAAACAAGAAACTTCCCAGGTATCTGTCCAGATCCCGGGATCCTCAGGCGGAGGCAGTGGATGCATTATCACTTCCTTGGAAGTATCATCCTGCCTATATCTTTCCGCCTCTAGTTCTTCTTCCAAGAGTAATCTCCAAGATTCTGAAGGAATGCTCGTTTGTTCTGCTGGTAGCTCCGGCATGGCCTCACAGGTTTTGGTATGCGGATCTTGTCCGGATGGCCTCTTGCCAACCGTGGACTCTTCCGTTAAGACCAGACCTTCTGTCACAAGGTCCTTTTTTCCATCAGGATCTGAAATCCTTAAATTTAAAGGTATGGAGATTGAACGCTTGATTCTTGGTCAAAGAGGTTTCTCTGACTCTGTGATTAATACTATGTTACAGGCTCGTAAATCTGTATCTCGAGAGATATATTATAGAGTCTGGAAGACTTATATTTCTTGGTGTCTTTCTCATCATTTTTCCTGGCATTCTTTTAGAATACCGAGAATTTTACAGTTTCTTTAGGATGGTTTAGATAAGGGTTTGTCCGCAAGTTCTTTGAAAGGACAAATCTCTGCTCTTTCTGTTCTTTTTCACAGAAAGATTGCTATTCTTCCTGATATTCATTGTTTTGTACAAGCTTTGGTTCGTATAAAACCTGTCATTAAGTCAATTTCTCCTCCTTGGAGTTTGAATTTGGTTCTGGGAGCTCTTCAAGCTCCTCCGTTTGAACCTATGCATTCATTGGACATTAAATTACTTTCTTGGAAAGTTTTGTTCCTTTTGGCCATCTCTTCTGCCAGAAGAGTTTCTGAATTATCTGCTCTTTCTTGTGAGTCTCCTTTTCTGATTTTTCATCAGGATAAGGCGGTGTTGCGAACTTCTTTTGAATTTTTACCTAAAGTTGTGAATTCCAACAACATTAGTAGAGAAATTGTGGTTCCTTCATTATGTCCTAATCCTAAGAATTCTAAGGAGAAATCGTTGCATTCTTTGGATGTTGTTAGAGCTTTGAAATATTATGTTGAAGCTACGAAATCTTTCCGTAAGACTTCTAGTCTATTTGTTATCTTTTCCGGTTCTAGAAAAGGCCAGAAAGCTTCTGCCATTTCTTTGGCATCTTGGTTGAAATCTTTAATTCATCTTGCCTATGTTGAGTCGGGTAAAACTCCGCCTCAGAGAATTACAGCTCATTCTACTAGGTCAGTTTCTACTTCCTGGGCGTTTAGGAATGAAGCTTCGGTTGACCAGATTTGCAAAGCAGCAACTTGGTCCTCTTTGCATACTTTTACTAAATTCTACCATTTTGATGTATTTTCTTCTTCTGAAGCAGTTTTTGGTAGAAAAGTACTTCAGGCAGCGGTTTCAGTTTGAATCTTCTGCTTATGTTTTTCGTTAAACTTTATTTTGGGTGTGGATTATTTTCAGCAGGAATTGGCTGTCTTTATTTTATCCCTCCCTCTCTAGTGACTCTTGTGTGGAAAGATCCACATCTTGGGTAGTCATTATCCCATACGTCACTAGCTCATGGACTCTTGCTAATTACATGAAAGAAAACATAATTTATGTAAGAACTTACCTGATAAATTCATTTCTTTCATATTAGCAAGAGTCCATGAGGCCCGCCCTTTTTTTGTGGTGGTTTTGATTTTGTATAAAGCACAATTATTCCAATTCCTTATTTTATATGCTTTCGCACTTTTTTATCACCCCACTTCTTGGGTATTCGTTAAACTGAATTGTGGGTGTGGTGAGGGGTGTATTTATAGGCATTTTGAGGTTTGGGAGACTTTGCCCCTCCTGGTAGGAATGTATATCCCATACGTCACTAGCTCATGGACTCTTGCTAATATGAAAGAAATGAATTTATCAGGTAAGTTCTTACATAAATTATGTTTTTTTCTACTCTATCCTAGAAAGGTTCGAGTACAGTTACTATAACTGAAGGAATATTGGAACTCAGATACATATAATAGGAACAATATAAGTCACTGATGTTGAATTGTGATGCATTTCATTCCAGTAACCCTAGACATAAACGTCACTCTAACAATAGCTCAATATTTCAGCAAGAAAACAAGTGACACCAATTTAATGACATTTAGATGGAAACAATTTGAACTAATCTATTTTGGAAAAAAAATTTGAACAATTACATTTTTCAGCAACTTTGACAGGATACTTTATTTGTTAATATTTTTTGTGACCATTTTAGACTAAAAAAAAAATGTTTCTATGGACATGAAATGTTTACATGTTATTGCTTAATAAATAAGGTGAATTCATTCTTTTTTCTCATTATTATATGTTTTGAATGTATATTAAGTAAAAAACAGAATTTATGCTTACCTGATAAATTACTTTCTCCAACGGTGTGTCCGGTCCACGGCGTCATCCATTACTTGTGGGAAATATTCTCCCCCACAGGGAAAGGCAAGGAGAGCACACAGCAAGAGCTGTCCATATAGCTCCCCCTCTGGCTCCGCCCCCCAGTCATTCGACCGACGGTTAGGAGAAAAAGGAGAAACTATAGGGTGCCGTGGTGACTGTAGTGTATAAAGAAAATTTTTTCAACCTGATTAAAAAACCAGGGCGGGCCGTGGACCGGACACACCGTTGGAGAAAGTAATTTATCAGGTAAGCATAAATTCTGTTTTCTCCAACATTGGTGTGTCCGGTCCACGGCGTCATCCATTACTTGTGGGAACCAATACCAAAGCTTTAGGACATGGATGAAGGGAGGGAGCAAATCAGGTTACCTAAACGGAAGGCACCACGGCTTGCAAAACCTTTCTCCCAAAAATAGCCTCCGAAGAAGCAAAAGTATCAAATTTGTAGAATTTGGCAAAAGTGTGCAGAGAAGACCAAGTCGCTGCCTTACATATCTGGTCAACAGAAGCCTCGTTCTTGTAGGCCCATGTGGAAGCCACAGCCCTAGTAGAGTGAGCTGTGATACGGTCAGGAGGCTGCCGTCCGGCAGTCTCATAAGCCAAGCGGATAATGCTTTTCAGCCAGAAAGAGAGAGAGGTAGCAGCTTTTTGACCTCTCCTCTTACCAGAGTAAACGACAAACAAAGATGAGGTTTGTCTAAAATCTTTTGTTGCTTCTAAATAGAACTTTAAAGCACGAACAACATCTAAATTGTGTAATAAACGTTCCTTCTTTGAAACTGGATTCGGACACAAAGAAGGAACAACTATTTCCTGGTTGATGTTCTTGTTGGAAACAACTTTTGGAAGAAAACCAGGCTTAGTACGCAAAACAACCTTATCTGAATGAAAAAACAGATATGGTGGATTACACTGCAAAGCAGATAATTCAGAAACTCTTCTAGCAGAAGAAATAGCAACCAAAAACAGAACTTTCCAAGATAATAACTTAATATCTATGGAATGTAAAGGTTCAAACGGAACCCCTTGAAGAACTGAAAGAACTAAATTTAGACTCCAAGGAGGAGTCATGGGTCTGTAAACAGGCTTGATTCTAACCAAAGCCTGAACAAAAAGCTTGTACATCTGGCAAAGCTGCCAGTCGTTTGTGCAACAAGACGGATAATGCAGAAATCTGTCCTTTTAGAGAACTAGCTGACAACCCTTTATCCAAACCTTCTTGGAGAAAGGAGAGAATCTTTGGAATTTTAATCTTACTCCAGGAGAATCCTTTGGATTCACACCAACAGATATATCTTTTCCATATTTTATGGTAAATCTTTCTAGTCACAGGTTTTCTGGCTTGGACCAGAGTATCTATCACAGAATTTGAAAACCCACGCTTGGATAAAATCAAGCGTTCAATTTCCAAGCAGTCAGCTGCAGAGAAACTAGATTTGGATGTTCGAATGGACCTTGTACTAGAAGATCCTGTCTCAAAGGTAGCTTCCATGGTGGAGCCGATGACATATTCACCAGGTCTGCATACCAAGACCTGCGTGGCCACGCAGGAGCTATCAGAATCACTGAGGCCTTCTCCTGTTTGATCCTGGCTATGAGCCTGGGAAGGAGAGGAAACGGTGGAATCACATATGCTAGGTTGAACGACCAAGGCGCCACTAATGCATCCACTAGAGTCGCCTTGGGATCCCTGGATCTGGACCCGTAGCAAGGTATCTTGAAGTTCTGACAGGACGCCATTAGATCCATGTCTGGAATGCCCCATAATTGGGTTAACTGAGCAAAGACCTCCGGATGGAGTTCCCACTCCCCCGGATGGAAAGTCTGACGACTCAAATAGTCCGCCTCCCAGTTGTCTACTCCTGGGATGTGAATAGCAGATAGATGGCAGGAGTGATTCTCTGCCCTTTGGATAATCTTGGTTACTTCCTTCATCGCTAGGGAACTCTTTGTTCCCCCCTGATGATTGATGTACGCAACAGTCGTTATGTTGTCCGACTGAAATCTTATGAACCTGGCTTCCGCTAGCTGAGGCCAAGCCAGGAGCGCATTGAATATAGCTCTTAGTTCCAAAATGTTTATCGGGAGAAGCGACTCTTCCCGCGACCATAGGCCCTGAGCTTTCAGGGAGTCCCAGACCGCGCCCCACCCCAAGAGGCTGGCGTCGGTCGTGACGATGACCCACTCTGGTCTGCGGAAACTCATTCCCTGAGACAGGTGATCCTGGGTCAACCACCAGAAAAGTGAGTCCCTGGTTACCTGGTCTACTTGAATTTGGGGAGACAAGTCTGTATAGTCCCCATTCCACTGATTGAGCATGCATAGCTGTAATGGTCTTAGATGAATTTGAGCAAAAGGAACCACATCCATTGCTGCGACCATTAGTCCTATTACTTCCATGCATTGAGCTATGGAGGGTTGAGGAATAGAATGAAGAACTCAACAAGCTTTTAGAAGCTTTGCCTTTCTGACTTCTGTGAGAAAGATCTTAATTTCCACAGAATCTATTATTGTTCCCAGAAAAGGAACCCTTGTGGACGGTGACAGTGAACTTTTTTCTATGTTCACCTTCCACCCGTGAGATCTGAGAAAGGCCAACACAATGTCTGTATGAGCCCTCGCTTTGGAAAGGGACGACGCTTGGATTAGGATGTCTTCTAGATAAGGTGCTACAGCGATGCCCCTCGGCCTTAGGACCGCTAGAAGGGACCCTAGCACCTTTGTGAAAATTCTGGGAGCGGTGGCTAAACCGAATGGAAAAGCCACAAACTGGTAATGTTTGTCCAGAAAGGCGAACCTCAGGAACTGATGATGAGATTTGTGGATTGGGATATGCAGATACGCATCCTTTAGATCCACGGTAGTCAAAAATTGACCCTGCTGGATTGTCGGTAAGATTGTCCGAATGGTTTCCATCTTGAAGGATGGAACTCTGAGGAACTTGTTTAATATCTTTAAATCCAGAATTGGCCTGAAAGTTCCCTCTTTTTTGGGAACCACAAACAGGTTTGAGTAAAAACCTAGACCTTGTTCCCCGGAGGGGACTGGGTTTATCACTCCCCTCTTTTAATAGGTCTCTTACACAATGTAAGAATGCCTGTTTCTTTATCTGGTCTGAAGATAAGCGAGACAGGTGGAACCTTCCCTTTGGAGGAAGTCCCTTGAATTCTAACAGGTATCCCTTGGAAACCATCTCTAGTGCCCAGGGATCCAGAACATCTCTTGCCCAAGCCTGAGCGAAGAGAGATAGTCTGCCCCCTATCAGATCTGGTCCCGGATCGGGGGCTACCCCTTCATGCTGTCTTGGTAGCAGCAGCAGGTTTCTTGGTTTGTTTACCCTTGTTCCAGCCTTGCATGGGCTTCCAAGCGGGTTTGGGCTGGGCCGCGTTACCTTCATGTCTAGCGGCAGTGGAGTTATTAGCCGGTCCGTTCCTGAAATTGCGAAAGGAATGAAAATTAGACTTGTTCTTAGCCTTAAAAGGCCTATCCTGTGGGAGGGCATGGCCCTTACCCCCAGTGATGTCTGAAATAATTTCCTTCAATTCCGGCCCAAAAAGGGTCTTACCCTTGAAAGGAATATTCAGTAACTTAGTCTTGGACGACACATCTGCCGACCAGGATTTTAGCCAAAGCGCCCTCCGCGCTACTATAGCAAAACCTGAGTTTTTCGCCGCCAATTTCGTCATTTGAAAGGCGGCATCTAATATAAAGGAATTAGCTAACTTTAATGCGTGAATTCTGTCCATGACTTCTTCATAGGAAGTCTCTTTCTGGAGCGACCTTTCTAGTTCTTCGAACCAAAAGGACACCGCTGAAGTGACAGTAATAACACACGTAGCTGGTTGAAGGATGAACCCTTGCTGAACAAAAATCTTTTTAAGCAATCCTTCCAATTTTTTATCCATAGGATCTTTGAAAGCGCAGCTGTCCTCTATAGGAATAGTTGTGTGCTTCGCTAGTGTTGAAACAGCTCCCTCAACCTTTTGGACCGTTTGCCATGCATCCCTTCTAGGGTCTACTATGGAAACATTTTCTTAAATATAGGAGGTGGGGCAAAGGGTACACCTGGCTTCTCCCACTCCTTTTCCACTATGTTCGCTACCCTCTTAGGTATTGGAAAAGCGTCATCGTGCACTGGGACCTCTAAAAATTTGTCCAATTTGCACAACTTCTCTGGTACTACCATGGAATCACAGTCATCCAGAGTAGCTAATACCTCCTTAAGCAAAGCGCGGAGATGTTCTAGTTTAAACTTAAATGCCACTAGATCAGGTTCTGCCTGTTGAGAAATTTTTCCTGAATCTGAAATTTCACCCTCAGACAGCCCTTCCCTTACAGCCAATTCCGATTGATGCAAGGGTAAAATAGATAAGGCATCGTCAGCGTCTGATTGTTCATCCTTTTTATCTGTATTTAAAACTGAACAATCACGCTTTCTCTGAAAAGCTGGCAGTTTGGAAAAAAGATTTGCTATAGAATTATCCACTACTGCTGATAATTGTTGCATAGAAATAAGCACTGGCGCGCTAGTTGTCGCCTGCGCGGGCAAAGCTGGTGTAGACACAGAAGGAGAGGATGTAGAGCTATCCCCACTACCTTCATTAGATAAATCATCTTGGGCAACATTATGAAAAATAACAGAGCTGTCCTGATTTTGTTTGGACGCTATGGCGCAATTATCACAAACACTCGAAGGGGGAATCACATTTGTCTCTATACACACAGAACATAGGTTATCTGATGGAACAGACATGTTAAACAGATTTAGGCAGGCAAACAATGCAATAAAAACGATTTTAAACAAAAACGTTACTGTCTCTTTAAATAATAAAATGACACATTTATTTCTGAATGTTCAAAAAATTATGAAGGCAATATCCGATTTTTCTGAAATTTGGACCCCAGTGTCTTAGTGCTTAGAAAGTATTGCACAGCAAATATGGAGACTCTAGCTCTTAAAACGGAGCTAATTGTTGGATTTAACCGTTTTTATACACCACAATCCCAGCTACAGCCTTGCTGCAGCTTTTTACCTTCCTTAGGGGTCACCATTCACAGAAAAAAGCCTTTTGGAGTCACTTTCTGAACCACAGGACCCTCTCACATGAATCTGCATGCACTGCCTTGTAAATCAACTGTGCAGCTGAAGCACCAAAATGAGGCTTCCTCCCTCAGCACACTAGAGTGAAGGGGCCTTCCTGACTAGATTTAGTTGTCTAAAACAAGCCAGATCAATAAAAAACGTTCCCCAGTGTATGTGAGCTTATAAAATATTTCAAATGGTATAATATTGTAATAAAAACCAATCGATTTTGCCCCTAATAGTGTCTACCAGCATAAAAAACAAAAAGGGGAAGCCTGTTATCTTTTTTGCTGTGGTGAAAGAAAAATGGCTTACCTTTTCCCCTGAGGGGAAATATGACTGTCATCTAGCATTAGCCTGTGTTGTTAGGAGACTAGTCATACCTGAAGCAGATGAGTCTGCAAACTGTTACCCCCAACTGAAGTTCTCTTGTTTCAACAGTCCTGCGTGATAACAGTAATGGATTTTAGTTACTGGTGCTAAAATCATAGCCCTCTTAAACAGAAATCTTCATCACTTTTCTGTTATAGAGTAAATAGTACAAGCCAGCACTATTTTAAAATAACAAACTCTTGATAGAAGAATAAAAAACTACAACTAACACCACAAACTCCTCGCCATCCCCGTGGTAGATGCTACTTGTTCAGAGCGGCAAGGAGAATGACTGGGGGGCGGAGCCAGAGGGGGAGCTATATGGACAGCTCTTGCTGTGTGCTCTCCTTGCCTTTCCCTGTGGGGGAGAATATTTCCCACAAGTAATGGATGACGCCGTGGACCTGACACACCAATGTTGGAGAAATATATTTTTGTTTTGTATATAAAAATACAGTGAAGTACATTTTTTAATCATGCTGCCCGTTAAGAACAAAAACTCAATGGAAATGTTTTTTTTTATTTATTTAAACACCCAGTTCTGGAATACGATTTTAAAATAAACTTATTAACTGATTGTTTTATCATTTTTACTTTTATCACAAGAATCATGGCTGGAAATTCAGCTTTTTTTTCTTTATTCTTGCAAGCTGAGCTAACTATAGTACATGTTTTGGTCTTGAATTTATTTTCATTCAGATTACAAGTGGCGCACTATCTAATTTTTTTCAATTATACGCTAACTGCGCGCAAAGTAAACATTTAACATGGGCGGGTTGACACTTGTGTTAAAAGTTGAAAGTATAACGTTAGAACAAAAGGGAAACTTGTTTCAAGCTTGCTTCAGGTAACTATGGTGACAGCAATAACTTTTCCCCATAGACTTCAATGGAGCAAGCTTTGAAAGAAAAAAAATGAACACGTATCGATTGCGCGCTTACCCATCGCTAAACTTCAAGGTAGTTATGAATATTTTACATTCCAATATTCTTAACATAGAAGAAAATGTTCTTTTTATTTTTAAATATATATTTCTCTTTATATCTGATGTATGTTTTGTAAAACATATATCTATGCCTAAATAACTCTATATCTGTATGAACATATATAGGTATATATATAAAATACAGATGATACATATATATAGAAATATATATAGAAAAGTGAAGAACATTGGAATGTAAAATATTTAAAGTAAAAACACAGTAAACCATATTTTAAAAAAAATAATTAAAATGATTTATTATGTTTAAAAGTATTTGAGTGGAAAGAGCTCCAATGCGTGTGTTTGTATATACATATATGCCCTAACACTTTACAATACGTCTTCAGGCGTGCTAATCTGTTGAGCGCAAATTTTGGTTGCTCTCGAGCTCAACCACCTATTTTCAACCTGTAGCATTTGCGTAAGTTAGTGCAGTCACGAATTTGCTTATCGCAAACTGTGCTATTTTTCGGCTAGATTACGAGTTTTGTCAATAAAGCCGTGCGGTGCTAATGAGCCTTTTTTCCCACTGCTCCCTTAAGACAACACTGGTATTACAGGTTTTTTTAAACCTGGCGTTAGCCACAAAAAGGTTAGCGTAGAGCAGAATTTAGCTCCACATCTCACCTCAATACCCGCGTTGCTTAAGTGAGCGGTGAGCTGGCTAAACGTGCACATGCACAATTTCCCCATAGGAAACAATGGGGCTTAGCTGGCTGAAAAAAAACCTGACACCTGCAAAAAAGCAGCGTTCAGCTCCTAACGCAGCCCCATTGTTTCAAATGGGGAAATTAATTTTATGTCTGCACCTAACACCCTAACATGAACCCCGAGTCTAAACACCCCTAATATTACACTTATTAACCCCTAATCTGCTGCCCCCGCTATCGCTGACACCTACATTATATTATTAACCTCTAATCTGCCGCTCCGGACACCGCCGCCACCTACATGATCCCTATGAACCCCTAATCTACTGCCCCCAACATCACCGACACCTACATTATAGTTATTAACCCCTAATCTGCCCCCCCAATGTCGCCGCAACTATATTAAATTTATTAACCCCTAATCTGCCGCCGCCAACGTCGCCGCCACTATTATACATTTATTAACCCTAAGTCTAACCCTAACACCCCCCTAACTTAAATATAATTTAAATACATCTAAATAAATTTACTAAAATTAAATTAATTATTCCTATTTAAAACTAAATACTTACCTGTAAAATAAACCCTAAGCTAGCTACAATATAACTAATAGTTACATTGTATCTAGCTTAGGGTTTATAATTATTTTACAGGCAAGTTTGTATTTATTTCAGGGATGTCCAAACTTTGCTCTCCAGAGGTTTTGGAACTACATTTCCCATGATGCTCAGCTAGATAAAATGCTGGCTGAGCATCATCGGAAATGTAGTTCCAAAACCTCTGGAGAGCAAAGTTTGGACACCCCTGAACTAGGTAGAATAGTTATTAAACAGTTATTAACTATTTAATAGCTACCTAGTTAAAATAAATACAAATATACCTGTAAAATAAATCCTAACCTAAGTTACAATTACACCTAACACTACACTATCATTAAATAAATTACCTAAACTACCTACAATTAATTACAATTAAATTAAATAAACTAAATTACGAAAAAAAAACACTAAATTACAGAAAAAACTAATTACACCTAATCTAATCCCCCTAATAAAATAAAAAAGCCCGCGTCGGCTTGATTGAAGATGAACCCGCTCCGCTCCGGATGGATGAAGATAGAAGATGCAGCTTGGATGAAGACTTCTGCCGCTTGGAGGACCTCTTCTGCCCGGATCGGATGAAGACTTCTGCCCCTCTGGAGGTCCACTTGTGCCCGGCTGGGTGAAGATGGCTCAAGGTAGGGTGATGTTCAGGGGGGTAGTGTTAGGTTTTTTTAAGGGGGGATTGGGTGGGTTTTAGAGTAGGGTTGGGTGTGTGGGTGGTGGGTTTTAATGTTGGGGGGGTATTGTATTTTCTTTACAGGTGAAAGAGTTGATTACTTTGGAGCAATGCCCCGCAAAAGGCCCTTTTAAGGGCTATTTGTAATTTAGTATATGGTAGGGAATTTTATTATTTTGGGGGGCTTTTTTATTTTATTAGGGGGGATTAGATTAGGTGTAATTTGTTTAAAATTCTTGTAATTCTTTTTTTTCTGTAATTTAGTGTTTTTTTCATAATTTAGTTTATTTTATTTAATTGTAATTAATTGTAAGTAGTTTAGGTAACTAGTTTAATGATAGTGTAGTGTTAGGTGCAATTGTAACTTAGGTTAGGATTTATTTTACAGGTATATTTGTCTTTATTTTAACTAGGTAGTTATTAAATAGTTAATAACTATTTAATAACTATTGTGCCTAGTTAAAATAAAAACAAAGTTGCCTGTAAAATAAATATAAATCCTAAACTAGCTACAATGTAATTATTAGTTATATTGCAGCTAGCTTAGGGTTTATTTTACGGGTAAGTATTTAGTTTTAAATAGGAATAATTTATTTAATTGTAGTTATTTTATTTAGATTATTTCAAATTATATTTAAGTTAGGGGGTGTTAGGGTTAGACTTAGGTTTAGGGGTTAATACCTTTAATATAGTAGTGACGTTGGGGGTAGCAGATTAGGGGTTAATAAATGTAAGTAGGTGTCGGCGATGTTAGGGACAGCAGATTAGGGGTTAATAAAATTTAACTAGTGTTTGCGAGGCGGGAGTGCGGCGGTTTATGGGTTAATATATTTATTAAAGTGGCGGCGATGTCCAATCGGCAGATTAGGGGTTAATATATTTATTAAAGTGTTTCCGATGTGGGGGGGGGGGGGGGGGCTCAGTTTAGGGGTTAATAGGTAGTTTATGGGTGTTAGCGTACTTTTTAGCACTTTAATTAAGAGTTTTATGTTCCGGTATTAGCCCATAAAACTCTTAACTACTGACTTTTAAATGCGGTAGAAGTCTTGACAGGAGAGGGTGTACCGCTCACTTCTTCCAAGACTCATAATACCGGTGTTAGGCAAATCCCATTAAAAAGATAGGATACGCAATTAACGTAACGGGATTTGCGGTAGCCTCGAGTCACGGAAGAAAAGTGAGCAGTACACCTGTACCTGTCAGACTCGCAATACCAGCGGGCGTTAAAAAGCAGCGTTAGGGGCCTCTATACGCTGCTTTTTAAGGCTAACGCAGAACTTGTAATCTAGGCGTTTAGTTCCCCACTTGTAATCTAGCCCTTTATGTGTGTTAGTATAATATCATGTTTTATTAGCTTTCTACTGCATCTTTTGTTCTTTTCCCACTTTACAACAGACAATGGCATTCACAAGTAATTATTTTTACTTACTTGTTGGAGATCAAAATCAGTGGAGAATCTTCTACTTACACCTTGAATCAAGTTACCAAAGGAGAATGAGGACCCTCCAAAACTATAAAGGAAAACATAATATATGCTTTATTCAAAATTTGCGATATCAATAATCAAGTCTATATGATTAGGGATCCTAGACTTGTCATATCCTTAAATGGGCTGTGCTCACACTCCAAGGGCCCGATAATCTAAAGGTTTCTGGGCTGGTGAGATTATTAAAGAATGCTCGCCAGTCCTTCTATTTACATGGTGGAATGATCTAAAGCCACTTTTTACTAGGGATGGGCGAATGTGTTTATATTAAAATTCGAATGTTAGAACGAATGTTATTGTAGAAATTCAATTTACATAATAGAATGTTGAAAAGAACGAATATTCCTAAAAATTCTTTTATCGAATGTTATTTACAGTTTTCGAATATCACATTTGAATGTGACATTCGAATTTGAATATTACATTTATAAAACACAGTTATAGATTAGAAATACTATTTCGAAATTGAATGTCACATTTGAATTCAAATGTCACAATCGAATTTGAATATTACATTTATAAAACACAGTATTTGACAATACTATGTAGCATTCGAATTCAAACATAACATTTATTAAACACAGTTGTAGATTTGAATGTCACATTCGAATTTGAATATTACATTTTGAAATTGAATGAATACATAGCTAAACATTCTATTATTTGAACGAATATTTTCGAATTTTATTTAAAATTTTGAAAATAGAATGTTAGAATGTTATGTAATCATTTGAAATTAATTTCGAACGAACAAATGTATCAAAATTCGTTTTAAATTTCGAAATGTTTAAAAACATTCGCCCATCCCTACTTTTTACCCTGAAAGCAGGGTGTCTCGCTAAGGGGAGTGCACTGCATTTTCGTATAGGGAAGGAGATACATACATTACAAAAGTGCACAATAAAATTTGTACTTAAAAATCTTACAAAATGAATAATTCAACCATTCACACAAAAATATGCAGAAAAGCATTGTATTGTTAAGATGCATCAAACAATTATTTTATAAAACTGTAAAATTTGTATGTAAATTACACAGGAATAAATCATATTAAATATGCACCGTGACCTTGTAAATCGTAATTTAAGTACACTGGATGTGCAAAAAAACACATATAAATGTGTTTTTATAAGTACAAAATACAAAGCGTTATTGTAAAATGGGCTGAACAGGGGCGTTCCATGGGCGTATATTAAATTGTCTCTCTAGTCCCAGTGTAGTTCTGTAAAGATTTTAACACTACAGATCTCAGTTTTTTCTCACAAACTAAAAGGAGCTGAGCTTTTTTCAAAACACTAAAAATACTTATAACCCTAATAGAAAAACAAATGCATACGAAAGTATAGGCGATTGTAAGATGCTATACGCAGAAATCAGCGTAATGTGATTTATATTGGCTGCAGGATTTTAATTTTAAAGTGCGCCCCCTGCTCACTGCTAACTTCTCTCCACGTTGTGAAGTATCCCTTTCAAATAAGCTCCCTTACTTTCAACAGGAGACATCTTGCCACTCGCAGGGATTGCCCATTTTTTACAATAATTCCACCAGGAAACCCCTGCGAGTGTCAGCGAGAAAAACGCGTCTGATATTGCAAGGTTTAGAAGGAAGGATGAAAACAGCATCAATCTGCAAGGAGGTGCACGTACCCAGGTCCTGCCAATGACTCCAAATAATGTCCAATCCACAAATAGAACAGCACCATCCAAAAGGTAAGTTAAAAGTGTATCTTTATTGGGACATCTCCAAACACAGCACAAAAGTGTGTTTTTGTGCTGTGTTTGGAGATGTCCCAATAAAGATACACTTTTAACTTACCTTTTGGATGGTGCTGTTCTATTTGTGGCTTGCAAGGTTTAGCTCATCGAGCCCCTAGTATCACTACCATGTGGAGACAACAGAAGGCTGACAACTCCTATTTTTTCAATGGGATTTTGTTTAATTACCTTCTTAAAGGACTTCCTTAGACCTGGTGAACTTGAAAATTATGACACATTTGTCAGATTATTTTTATTAAATCTGGCCCATTGATTAAAAAGACACCTCACTATGAAATGTTCTCCTTTTTAATGTGTTTAATGATTAATTTTACCTGCTTGAGTGTATTAAAATTATTTGCAAACAACTAATTTACCTTAATTTTGTGTAAATAGTATGCAAATAGCACAGTGGGGAGTAAAAGAAAGAGAGGAATTTGTGTATCTGACTTAGCTGGTTCTGCTCATTGAACCCCGTAGTATTTTAATACCTAGCTATTAGGCTTTACATGTATAGAGAAATAACATGAACAGACCAGTTTTATCCTGCAGACTCAGCCCACTTAAATGGATATTTCCTTGAAAACAATGGGTGATGTTTTTAATGAGCAAAACCAGCTATTTCAGCAGGAGTATGTTATATATGTTATTCACTTTAAAAAGACAGAGTCATATCTATAAGCCTAATTAAATAAAAGCTAATGCAAATGTGAATAATTTAGTTGATAGCATTTTCTTTCGTATGGGAATCTCTCAGGTATATAAGTGATTTCATGCAAGGTATATGTGCACAATGTTAGGAGACACTTACTTCTCAAAGATTGTCTTCCAGTTAGCTCTCACAAAGTCCCAAGCAAGGCTCTGCCCAATCACATTATTGGCAATATTAGTAATAGTAGAAACAGTATCTTGTTTGCGAATCTTGTTAGAATCCAAAGAGTATTCCAACAACCTGAGGAAATAAAGATCTAACTTACTAACAAGAGCAAACCCCTTATAAAACTGAACTTATTTCCATAGTCTCTAGTAACACACAGAAACATGGAACACTTTACAAAGATAGGTCTTTAAATGCTTCCTTAATATATTTATATGCTATTATCAGAATATATTGTTGTTTTTTTCCAAAAAACATAATTTATGCTTACCTGATAAATTCCTTTCTTCTGTAGTGTGATCAGTCCACGGGTCATCATTACTTCTGGGATATTAACTGCTCCCCTACAGGAAGTGCAAGAGGATTCACCCAGCAGAGCTGCATATAGCTCCTCCCCTCTACGTCACTCCCAGTCATTCGACCAAGGACCAACGAGAAAGGAAAAGCCAAGGGTGAAGTGGTGACTGGAGTATAAATTAAAAAATATTTACCTGCCTTAAAAACAGGGCGGGCCGTGGACTGATCACACTACAGAAGAAAGGAATTTATCAGGTAAGCATAAATTATGTTTTCTTCTGTTAAGTGTGATCAGTCCACGGGTCATCATTACTTCTGGGATACCAATACCAAAGCAAAAGTACACGGATGACGGGAGGGATAGGCAGACTCTTTATACAGAAGGAACCACTGCCTGAAGAACCTTTCTCCCAAAAATAGCCTCCGATGAAGCAAAGGTGTCAAATTTGTAAAATTTGGAAAAAGTATGAAGCGAAGACCAAGTTGCAGCCTTGCAAATCTGTTCAACAGAGGCCTCATTCTTGAAGGCCCAAGTGGAAGCCACAGCTCTAGTAGAATGAGCTGTAATTCTTTCAGGGGGCTGCTGTCCAGCAGTCTCATAAGCTAAACGAATTATGCTACGAAGCCAAAAAGAAAGAGAGGTAGCGGAAGCTTTTTGACCTCTCCTCTGCCCAGAGTAAATGACAAACAGAGAAGACGTTTGTCGGAATTCCTTAGTTGCCTGCAAGTAAAATTTTAGAGCCCGGACTACATCCAGGTTGTGCAGTAGACGTTCCTTCTTTGAAGAAGGATTTGGGCATAAAGAAGGAACAACAATCTCTTGATTGATATTCCTGTTAGTAACTACCTTAGGTAAGAACCCAGGTTTAGTACGCAGGACTACCTTATCCGAATGAAAAATCAAATAAGGAGAATCACAATGTAAGGCTGATAATTCAGAGACTCTTCGAGCCGAGGAAATAGCCATTAAAAATAGAACTTTCCAAGATAACAACTTTATATCAATGGAATGAAGGGGTTCAAACGGAACGCCCTGTAAAACATTAAGAACAAGGTTTAAACTCCATGGTGGAGCAACAGTTTTAAACACAGGCTTAATCCTGGCCAAAGCCTGACAAAAAGCCTGGACGTCAGGAACTTCTGACAGACGTTTGTGTAACAGAATGGACAGAGCTGAGATCTGTCCCTTTAATGAACTAGCAGAAAAACCCTTTTCTAAACCTTCTTGTAGAAAAGACAATATCCTAGGAATCTTAACCTTACTCCAAGAGTAACCTTTGGATTCACACCAATGTAGGTATTTACGCCATATCTTATGGTAAATCTTTCTGGTAACAGGTTTCCTAGTCTGTATTAAGGTACTAATAACTGACTCAGAAAACCCACGTCTTGATAAAATTAAGCGTTCAATTTCCAAGCAGTCAGCTTCAGAGAAGTTAGATTTTGATGTTTGAAGGGACCCTGTATCAGAAGGTCCTGTTTCAGAGGTAGAGACCAAGGCGGACAGGATGACATGTCCACCAGGTCTGCATACCAAGTCCTGCGTGGCCACGCAGGTGCTATTAGAATCACTGATGCTCTCTCTTGTTTGATTCTGGCTATCAATCGAGGAAGCAACGGGAAGGGTGGAAACACGTAAGCCATCCTGAAGTCCCAAGGTGCTGTCAGAGCATCTATCAGGACTGCTCCTGGATCCCTGGATCTGGACCCGTAACGAGGAAGCTTGGCGTTCTGTCGAGACGCCATGAGATCTATCTCTGGTTTGCCCCAACGTCGAAGTATTTGGGCAAAGACCTCCGGATGAAGTTCCCACTCCCCCGGATGAAAAGTCTGACGACTTAAGAAATCCGCCTCCCAGTTCTCCACTCCCGGGATGTGGATTGCTGACAGGTGGCAAGAGTGAGACTCTGCCCAGCGAATTATCTTTGATACTTCCATCATAGCTAGGGAGCTTCTTGTCCCTCCCTGATGGTTGATGTAAGCTACAGTCGTGATGTTGTCCGACTGAAACCTGATGAACCCCCGAGTTGTCAACTGGGGCCAAGCCAGGAGGGCATTGAGAACTGCTCTCAATTCCAGAATGTTTATTGGCAGGAGACTCTCCTCCTGACTCCATAGTCCCTGAGCCTTCAGGGAATTCCAGACGGCACCCCAACCTAGAAGGCTGGCGTCTGTTGTTACAATTGTCCAGTCTGGTCTGCTGAATGGCATCCCCCTGGACAGGTGTGGCCGAGAAAGCCACCATAGAAGAGAATTTCTGGTCTCTTGATCCAGATTCAGAGAAGGGGATAAGTCTGAGTAATCCCCATTCCACTGACCTAGCATGCACAGTTGCAGTGGTCTGAGGTGTAAGCGTGCAAAGGGTACTATGTCCATTGCCGCTACCATTAAGCCGATTACCTCCATACATTGAGCCACTGACGGGTGTTGAATGGAATGAAGAGTGCGGCAAGCACTTTGAAGTCTTGATAGCCTGTCCTCTGTCAGGTAAATCTTCATTTCTACAGAATCTATAAGAGTCCCCAGGAAGGGAACTCTTGTGAGTGGAACGAGTGAACTTTTCTTTTCGTTCACCTTCCATCCATGTGACCTTAGAAATGCCAGCACTAACTCTGTATGAGATTTGGCAGTTTGAAAGCTTGAAGCTTGTATCAGAATGTCGTCTAGGTATGGAGCTACCAAGATTCCCCGCGGTCTTAGTACCGCCAGAAGAGCACCCAGAACCTTTGTGAAGATTCTTGGCGCTGTAGCCAATCCGAATGGAAGAGCCACAAACTGGTAATGCCTGTCTAGGAAGGCAAACCTTAGGTACCGGTAATGATCTTTGTGAATCGGTATGTGCAGGTAAGCATCTTTTAAATCTACAGTGGTCATGTACTGACCCTCTTGGATCATAGGTAAAATTGTCCGAATAGTCTCCATCTTGAACGATGGAACTCTTAGGAATTTGTTTAGGATCTTTAAGTCCAGGATTGGTCTGAAAGTTCCCTCTTTTTTGGGAACCACAAACAGATTTGAGTAAAACCCCTGTCCCTGTTCCGATCGTGGAACTGGATGGATTACTCCCATTAACAAGAGCTCTTGTACGCAGCGTAGAAAAGCCTCTTTCTTTGTCTGGATTGTTGACAATCTTGACAGATGAAATCTCTCTCTTGGAGGAGAGTATTTGAAGTCCAGAAGGTATCCCTGAGATATTATCTCTAGCGCCCAGGGATCCTGAACATCTCTTGCCCAAGCCTGGGCGAAGAGAGAAAGTCTGCCCCCCACTAGATCCGATCCCGGATCGGGGGCCCTCAATTCATGCTGTTTTGGGGGCAGCAGCAGGTTTCCTAGTCTGCTTGCCCTTGTTCCAGGACTGGTTAGGTTTCCAGCCTTGTCTGTAGCGAGCAACAGCTCCTTCCTGTTTTGGTGCAGAGGAAGTTGATGCTGCTCCTGCTTTGAAATTACGAAAGGAACGAAAACTAGACTGTCTAGTCTTGGCTTTGGCTTTGTCCTGAGGCAGGGCATGGCCTTTACCTCCTGTAATGTCAGCGATAATCTCTTTCAACCCGGGCCCGAATAAGGTCTGCCCTTTGAAAGGTATATTAAGCAATTTAGACTTAGAAGTAACATCAGCTGACCAGGATTTTAGCCACAGCGCCCTGCGTGCCTGAATGGCGAATCCTGAATTCTTCGCCATAAGTTTAGTAAGATGTACTACGGCCTCCGAAATGAATGAATTAGCTAGTTTAAGGACTCTAAGCCTGTCCGTAATGTCGTCCAGAGTAGCTGAACCAATGTTCTCTTCCAGAGACTCAATCCAGAATGCCGCTGCAGCCGTGATCGGCGCAATGCATGCAAGGGGTTGCAATATAAAACCTTGTTGAACAAACATTTTCTTAAGGTAACCCTCTAACTTTTTATCCATTGGATCTGAAAAAGCACAGCTATCCTCCACCGGGATAGTGGTACGCTTAGCTAAAGTAGAAACTGCTCCCTCCACCTTAGGGACCATTTGCCATAAGTCCCTTGTGGTGGCGTCTATTGGAAACATTTTTCTAAATATCGGAGGGGGTGAGAACGGCACACCGGGTCTATCCCACTCCTTAGTAACAATTTCAGTAAGTCTCTTAGGTATAGGAAAAACCTCAGTACTCGTCGGTACCGCAAAATATTTATCCAACCTACACATTTTCTCTGGTATTGCAACTGTGTTACAATCATTCAGAGCCGCTAACACCTCCCCTAGTAATACACGGAGGTTTTCCAGTTTAAATTTAAAATTTGAAATATCTGAATCCAGTCTGTTTGGATCAGAACCGTCACCCACAGAATGAAGTTCTCCGTCCTCATGTTCTGCCACCTGTGACGCAGTGTCTGACATGGCCCTAATATTATCAGCGCACTCTGTTCTCACCCCAGAGTGATCACGCTTACCTTTTAGTTCTGGTAATTTAGCCAAAACTTCAGTCATAACAGTAGCCATATCCTGTAATGTGATTTGTAATGGCCGCCCAGCTGTACTCGGCGCTACAATATCACGCACCTCCCTCTGAGCGGGAGATGTAGGTACTGACACGTGAGGCGAGTTAGTCGGCATAACTCTCCCCTCGTTGTTTGGTGAAATTTGTTCAATTTGTACAGATTGATTTTTAGTTAAAGTAGCATCAATACAGTTAGTACATAAATTTCTATTGGGCTCCACTTTGGCATTGCAACAAATGACACAGGTATCATCTTCTGAATCAGACATGTTTAACACACTAGCAAATAAACTTGCAACTTGGAAATACAATTCAAATAGAATAATATTAAAACGTACTGTGCCTTTAAGAAGCACAGAAGATCTATGACAGTTAAAAATTAATAAATTGAAACAGTTATAGCCTCAATCCTTGTAAACAACACAACTTTAGCAAAGGTTTAATCCCATTAGCAAAGATAACAATTTCTGAAAGCAGGAAACAAATTACAGAATAAAAGTTTTTATTTCAGTCAAACTATAATTCTCACAGCTCTGCTGAGAGAAATTACCTCCCTCAAAATAAGTTTTGAAGACCCCTGAGCTCTGTAGAGATGAACCAGATCATGCAGGGAATACAATGAGTTGCTGACTGAAATATTTGATGCATAGTAAAAGCGCCCCTCCCCCACACACACAGCAGTGAGGGAGAACAGAAACTGACAGAAAAAACAGATTTAAGCAACTGCCAAGTGGAAAAATGGTGCCCAAACATTTATTCACTCAGTACCTCAGCAAATGAAAACGATTTTACATTCTAGCAAAAACGTTAAACATAATCTCTAGTTATTAAACAGCTTTATGTCTTTCTTACAGTGTAATTCTAGTGAAGTACCATTCTCCCAGAATACTGAAGTGTAAAGTATACATACATGACATTATATCGGTATGGCAGGATTTTCTCATCAATTCCATTGTCAGAAAATAAAAACTGCTACATACCTCTATGCAGATTCATCTGCCCGCTGTCCCCTGATCTGAAGTTTACCTCACTTCTCAGATGGCCGAGAACAGCAATATGATCTTAACTACTCCGGCTAAAATCATAGCAAAACTCTGGTAGATTCTTCCTCAAACTCTGCCAGAGAGGTAATAACACACTCCGGTGCTATTTTAAAATAACAAACTTTTGATTGAAGATATAAAACTAAGTATAATCACCATAGTCCTCTCACACGACCTATCTAGTTGCTGGGTGCAAGAGAATGACTGGGAGTGACGTAGAGGGGAGGAGCTATATGCAGCTCTGCTGGGTGAATCCTCTTGCACTTCCTGTAGGGGAGCAGTTAATATCCCAGAAGTAATGATGACCCGTGGACTGATCACACTTAACAGAAGAAATTTGCAGATGAGTTTACCCTTTCCTGCCACCAATTATTTTGAATGTCACTCAGAAGACTAATGTGTATGATGTATTTGTTTGTTAAATTTGTTATTGTCCCTTACAAGTATCATATTGTTTTACTTATATAAATTGCATCCATGGACAGCTCTGTGGAATATGTTGGCGCTTTATAAATTAAGTATAATAATAACAATAATAATATAGGTGAGTTTACAGAGGTACAGAGGTGGCTTTCAAAATATTAAACATCAAACATTTCATCCGGCATCAAAGCATGCTTTAAGTTTTACATAAAAAAATATTTAGTTTTAATTCATTTAAAAGCTGTACAATTGAGATGTACTGTATGTAACCAGATCAAGAAATTTGCCTAATGTTGCCGTATACTTTGATTACAGAACTGGAGCTCCAATCTCTCTAGTTAATTTGAAGCAAGCACCATTTTGAGAGGTTTTTCAAATTCAAACAAAATCATGCACACTAAAATATTATTTAATTTGTATTTATGTCACTTTAAGGGGAATTTAATTTTGAATATATTGTCACTTTAATGATATTCATTAGATGTTTTGTACCTTTGCTCATCCACAAGATAAAGTGTGTTGAGAACATAAATGGTCATTAAAAAGTATATTTTAAAATTTGCATTCGAAAGAGTGTATTTTTTAAAATGTATTTCACTTATTTGTTTTTATAATAGATGTTTCTGTCCCAAAATAAAAATTATTTCATATTTTTTATGTTTGTGGAGATATGTCCATGTCTACCAATAAAGCTGAGGAATATGTTTCTTATCAATCAGTCAACAAGTAATATTGTGAGGAAGTTATATTCAAACAGAAACGTCTTGTTATATTAAATATCAATTTGAATATCTTTTATATCACAACTTGTTTGCAAACAAATATTGTTAACCTCTTTAAATAATACACTTTCATATGAAAAAAACTCCTATGATTAGCATTTTTTTCAAGAAACATACTGCTAGATTTAGAGTTCTGCGGCCAAAGGGGTGCGTTAGCTACGCATGCTTTTTTCCCCCCGCACCTTTTAAATACCGCTGGTATTTAGAGTTCACAGAAGGGCTGCGTTAGGCTCCAAAAAAGGGAGCGTATAGCATATTTACCGCCACTGCAACTCTAAATACCAGCGTTGCTTACGGACGCGGCCAGCTTCAAAAACGTGCTGGTGCACGATTCCCCCATAGAAAACAATGGGGCTGTTTGAGCTGAAAAAAAAAACTAACACCTGCAAAAAAGCAGCGTTCAGCTCCTAACGCAGCCCCATTGTTTCCTATGGGGAAACACTTCCTATGTCTGCACCTAACACGAACCCCGAGTCTAAACACTCCTAACCTTACGCTTATTAACCCCTAATCTGCCGCCCCCGCTATCGCTGTCCACTGCATATTATTTTTAACCTCTAATCTACCGCTCCGTACACCGCCGCAACCTACGTTATACCTATGTACCCCTAATCTGCTGCCCCTAACACCGCCGACCCCTATATTATATTTATTAACCCCTAATCTTCCGCCCCCGCTATCGCTGACACCTGAATATTATTATTAACCCCTAATCTGCCGCTCCGTACACCGCCGCAACCTACATTATCCCTATGTACCCCTAATCTGCTGCCCCTAACACCGCCGACCCCTATATTATATTTAATAACCCCTAATCTGCCCCCCACAACGTCGCCGCCAGTTGTTAGGTTTATTTAAGGGGGGTTTGGGTTAGATTAGGGGTATGTGGGTGGTGGGTTGTAATGTTGGGGGGGGGGGAATACAGGCAAAAGAGCTGAATTATTTGGGGCATGCCAAATGCCCCGCAAATGGCCCTTTTCAGGGCTGGTAAGGTAAAAGAGCTTTGAACTTTTTTAATTTAGAATAGGGTAGGGCATTTTTTTATTTTGGGGGTCTTTGTTATTTTATTAGGGGGCTTAGAGTAGGTGTAATTAGTTTAAAATTGTTGTAATATTTTTCTAATGTTTGTAAATATTTTTTTATTTTTTGTACTTTAGTTAGTTTATTTAATTGTAGTTATTTGTAGGTATTGTATTTAATTAATTTATTGATAGTGTAGTGTTAGGTTTAATTGTAACTTAGGTTAGGATTTATTTTACAGGTAATTTTGTAATTATTTTAACTATTTTAGCTATTAAATAGTTATTAACTATTTAATAGCTATTGTACCTGGTTAAAAATAATTACAAAGTTGCCTGTAAAATAAATATTAATCCTAAAATAGCTACAATATAATTATAATTTATATTGTAGCTATATTAGGGTTTATTTTACAGGTAAGTATTTAGCTTTAAATAGGAATAATTTATTTAATAAGAGTTAATTTATTTCGTTAGATTTAAATTATATTTAATTTAGGGGGGTGTTAGTGTTAGGGTGAGACTTAGCTTTAGGGGTTAATACATTTATTATAGTAGCGGTGTGGTCCGGTCAGCAGATTAGGGGTTAATAATTGTAGGTAGGTGGAGGCGATGTTGGGGGCGGCAGATTAGGGGTTAATAAATATAATATAGGGGTCGGCTGTGTTAGGGGCAGCAGATTAGGGGTACATAGGTATAATGTAGGTTGCGGCGGTGTACGGAGCGGCAGATTAGGGGTTAAAAAAATATGCAGGTGTCAGCGATAGCGGGGGCGGCAGATTAGGGGTTAATAAATATAATATAGGGGTCGGCGGTATTAGGGGCAGCAGATTAGGGGTACATAGGGATAACGTAGGTTGCGGCGGTGTACGGAGCGGCAGATTAGGGGTTAAAAAAATTTAATACAGTGGCGGCGAATTGGGGGGGCCTCGGTTTAGGGGTACATAGGTAGTTTATGGGTGTTAGTGTACTTTAGAGCACAGTAGTTAAGAGCTTTATAAACCGGCGTTAGCCCAGAAAGCTCTTAACTACTGACTTTTTTCTGCGGCTGGAGTTTTGTCGTTAGATTTCTAACGCTCACTTCAGCCACGACTCTAAATACCGGCGTTAGAAAGATCCCATTGAAAAGATAGGATACGCAAATGGCGTAGGGGGATCTGCGGTATGGAAAAGTCGCGGCTGCAAAGTGAGCATTAGACCCTTTCCTGACTGACTCCAAATACCAGCGGGCGGTAAAAACCAGCGTTAGGAGCCTCTAACGCTGGTTTTGACGGCTACCGCCAAACTCTAAATCTAGGCCATAATATTTTAAATATTATTTTAAAAGGCAAATATATCCCTCTAATAGATTGGTGCAGCCGCTTATTGGTGGAAATAGCACCGTTTCTACTGAAGAAGAAACAATTCTATGATTACCAAAACCTTGTTTATTTCAAGAATTATAATGTTTAAATGTGTTCTAAAAAAGATAACAAAAATCATTTGTAACTTTTACTAATAATTCTTTAAATATTGACTAGAGGTCTGTGACAATTTAGTATCATGATATACATGATGTGCTTTATTGTGATAAAGGGGGTGATGTCTGTCCACTGTACCAGCATAATAGGATAAAGCATTAGATACATCAAGATGCATATTAAAAAAGGGTAGATTTTCTTAATATTTCTCACTGGGGAATTAAAAAGGTTGTCACAGATGAATAGTATATTCCCCATGTAAAATTCCTTTGTGTGCTACCTAATGAATATTAACTAAATATCTAAAACTTTTAAATTAATAATAAACTCAAAGAAATAATGAAAAGGGGCTTTTTATACTTTGTTTTTAAAATATTTTTTCTTGTATAGAAAAAGATTATGTTAAGTGTATATAGATTTATAGCAAAGCTAATATGAAGTGAAAATACTGACAACGCCATCATTTTATTGGTGGTTACGCTCACACTCCCATTCATAAAAGTAGAAAAAACAAAAGATTTCTATACCATTACAGGAACATGTTTTATAAAGTATGCATTTTCCTTATTGTCTTATGTCCCCATGTAGTTTACCCACAATGCTTCATACCTGTTGAGTATCCATGGTTCCTTACCACAGGCCAGACCTGCTCTAAGTTTATCTGCTTCTTGGGCATTATCTGTTTTATTGAACTGTTCCCAGATAAAGTTCCATTCTTCTTCTCCCCCTTGGGCTATTGCATTGCAGTATATAGTGGTTCTCAAATTTGGATGAATACTGTTACACAAGAAAAACAAATAAGAGATAAAATCAATATAACACCCAATTTCTGATATTATTCATTTCCTTTTTTGCTGTCTATAAATTTATTTAAGATTAAAAATATGTCCAAAAATCTACAAAAATCTAATTGCATATTTGCACCTGTTTTATTTTCCATCACAACTCTGCTTTTCAAGTAAAAACTAAAGTTTTGCTCTTGAAGCTAAATAATAAATACAAAATAAACACTTGTACTTTGTAGTGTAATTTTAATGTTTTGTGCAAATTTTTTGCTTATTAATTCAATTGCACTCAAGAAATCACGTTACATCTGACGCGTGCAAACAGCCGTGATAATCACGATATCGATTGTGCTTAAATGTCAGCTCTCCACTCGTAATCTGGCCCTTGGAGTAAATTTGTTGAGAATGCTGTGTCTATCATAAAAATGGAACTAAAATGGAAATCGCCTTTGTCAATGTATAACTTGAAGTTTTTAAATCAAATCTTTCAAAAATGGCTAAAAAATTGACTATAGACATATGATTTTCTAATTTTAGCAGATTTACTATAAAATTGGCACAGTAAAACTATCAAAAGAAGACCCTTGTTTTCTACAGAAGACCAGGTCACTGTATGCTTTGGTCTGTAGGACAGCATTAGTGTAGTTATTGGGAACCGATATCTACAGAGTCGAAAAGGGAACATAATAGTTACTGGCTGTGACCTAACAAAGAGTTTGGTGGAATTTTGAGTCAGCTGACATAGCCATAGATTTTAATAAGTATTATTTTAAGGATTAATCACATGCTGTATCATTTCCATTATATTCCACAAATTATAAATGTTTTTTGGCAAAAATTACATTTTCAATATGTAGCAAATTGTATTGCATGTTATGTTAACTTACCCATTCACACCAGTGTTCATCCAATTTTTTAAAAGATTAGCAGCTAATTGTCCACATTCGGCAACACCATAACCACATGCAGTGCTAACTGCATTAATTTCATTGTATCTGGAAAAATAAATAAAAATAAAAGAAAAATAAATAAAAAAAAAAAATACAAAAATAATAAAAAAATGTACAAGATGTCCTTTCTTTCTCTGACTTTCTATCATACGAGCAATAAAAATGTAAATCCATGATGGTTTAGTATAGAAGAGATTAGAATGTCCATGTTACACTCTGATGCCTATTAATGCTTCATTAACAGAGCATGTAAAAGACTTTATTAAAAGCTTACAGTAGCATTTATATATTAAATAACCTACACTTAATAGACAGTCAACTGAAATGTTTTTATTCTTTAAAAAGATAGATAATCCCTTTATTACCCATTCCCCAGTTTTGCATAACCAACATGGTTATATTAACCCTTTGGCTGCTAAGCCATTTCCCACCTGGGTGCTAATATTTTCTTTTGATTTCTTTTATTTTTGAAATTTGTGATTTTTTTTAACTTTTTTATTTTTTTTACAGACCCCCAAAACTTACACTGTTGGAAAGGTTAGACGATTACCTTTCCAACAGTGGGTCTTGGGGGTCTGTAGCTGCTTAGATGCCTGAGATACAGGCTTCTAAGCAGCATGCCCCCTCCTCCTATATTTAACATTGTTAAGTATAAATAAAGTTGCGCGGTGACGTCATCACGTAATTGCGCGTGTCGTCACCGCGCATCACATGAAGCCCCGGCGATGCCTGTCACTCTACAGGGTAGCAGCAGTAAGGAGGCCCCAGATCTCCCTCAAGGTGGGAGAGAGCTCATGACGGCTCTGAGCTGTCATTAGCACCAGAGTGAGAAACTCTGTGACGGTTCAGAGCCGTCATTAGCACTCAAAGGGTTAATATACTTTTAACCTCTGTGGTTACCTTGTATCTAAGCCACTTTTGACAACCCCCTGATCACATGACTATTTAATTATTATCTATTGACTTGCATTTTAGCTGTGCAGAACCCACGGGCGTGAGCAAAATGTTATCTATATGGCCCACATGAACTAGCAGTCTCCTGATGTGAAAAGCAAATACAAAACATGTGATTAAGAGGCTGTCTATAGTGGCTAAGAAACAGGCAGAAATTTAGATGTTTAAATGTTATAAAGTATATTAATATAACAATGTTGGTTGTGCAAAGCTGGGGAATGGGTAGTAAAGGCATTATCTAGCTTTTTAAACAATAACAATTTTAGTGTTGACTGTCCCTTTAAAGTGAGAATGCTCTATAATAAAATGGTTATAGGCTTTGCAACTCGAATATGGTCAACCCAGGTTTTGTCTGAAAATATATTTTCTTACAATTCCTTTGGTGGCCTAATTCTGTATAAAAGTTAGAAACAAATGTTTCCTGGCAGAATGACTTTTATTTTAATAATGTGTGCATTCTTAATTAAAAAAAAAAAAAAAAAAAAGCATTTATATATAAGTATAATAAGTCCAAATGATTATGTTTTCTGATTTTTTTTAAGTTCTATGAAAATAGTTAATGTCCTACTCTGGCAAAACACATAAAGTTGAATTATAAAGCAAATGTCAGCATTATTACTATAAACTTGTGGCTGATAAGCAAGACGTACCTACACATATCTATTTTAGAGCAGTGATGACCAGCTTCTTATATACATTACATATGGGCGCAGCAGCTCAATGTTTTAGAAGCCATAAGGACCTAATATAAATGTATGTCCATTTAACACACAAATAATAATATATTTCCAAAAATGTCCCTTGGAGCAGGACTAGATTTAAAGGGACATTAAACCAAAATGTTTTCTTTCATTATTTAGATAGAGAATGCAATTTTAAACAACATTTCAATTTACTTCTATTAACTAATTTGCTTCATTCTTTAGATATTGTTTGTTTAAGAAACAGCAATGCACATGGGTGAGTCAATCACACGATGCATCTATGTGCAGCCACCAATCAGCAGCTTCTGAGCCTATGTAGATATGCTTTTTTTAGCAAAGGATATCAAGAGAATGAAGCAAATTAGATAATAGAAGTAAATTATAAAGTTGTTTAAAATTGCATGCTATTTCTAAATCATGAAAGTAAAAAAGTGGGTTTAATGTCCTTTAAGGTAAGGTTACAAGTTATACTCTATTGCTCTCCCCTCCAGAGGGCTCTTTTCAATTGTCAACCCACTACGAGTGTCCAAAGCACACATTTTCAGCTACACTTTTTCCTTGGGCCATAAAAACGATAGCACACAATCAATTGCTCTTTTTCCTAGGAACTGCAGAAACTAGTGCAGAGGGCCCCGTGTGGCTCATGGGCTACCTGTTGGGCATCCTTGAATTAGAATGTCACTTTAATAGTTACATCTTTTCACTGATTTAAATATCCAAAGCAATCAAAGTAAACAGAAATGTTAGCTCATTATTATAGCACTTACTGTTCTGTTAACGTGTGTGGCCGCACTGTCCAGTTACTGGTTTGAACTTTAAAATATTCAAACAACGGTGTGACTTGTTGCCTCATGTAATTCTGTAGGAAATGAAGTATCATTTAGAAATAGTATATTCTGCATGCATTCTATAATAGACTATCCTAGTTTCTAAATGTGTATATTTGCCAATTGTTTTAACTAAAATAAGCATTGTTTAAAGGGCCACTGTAAGTAAATATTTTCTATATCTCTACCGTATATCAGAAATCTTGTCTGCAAATTTAATTGTTTTCCAAACCCACTCCATGGGTATCCTTTGCTCTGTACCAATCCATTTACAATACCTAGGTTTCAAAATGGCGGTTTAAACACAAAGTTATTGGTTTAAGTATTTTGAACATGCAGTGCTGAAAATAGTGGGCAGGATAACGTGACATCATCGGCGAATAAAAGATATAACTTTTAGAACGTTATGAAACTTTGTTTTGGAGAAAATATAGGTCAGTAGGTTTTAATTAATGTTTATTAACTTTAATATGTTAGTTGTTTAGCTTAAAAATTATAACAGAAAGTAATCCTTTAAATATAGAATCTTACCACATCAATCTGCAGTTCATATTATAGATAAACTATCAGCTACTTAAAGGGACAGTCTTGTCAAAATTAAACGTTCATGATTCAGATAGGGCATTTAATTTCAAACAACTTTTCAATTTACGTTTTTCATTAAATTTGCTTTGGTCTCTTGGTATTCTTTGTTGAAAGCTAAACCTAGGTAGGCTCAAACTGATAACTAAATTGTTTAAAACCACCTAATTGGCTGAAATGAAAGTCTGTCAAAAGCACTAAGATAAGGAGGCAGGTTGCATAGGCTTAGACCCAAGGTAATAACAGAGGTAAAAAGTATATTAATATAACCTTGCTAGTTATGCTAAAACTGGGGAATGGGTAATAAAGGGATTATCTATATTTTTAAACATTAAACACGTTCAAGTAGACTGTCCCTTTAAAGGAAAACCTTAAGCAAATTTGAAAAAATAAATTGAACCATAAGGTCATGCAGTAATTGCGCTACTACAGTAAGCACATATATATATATATATTTATTAGCACAGCAATGGTTGCTCATGTGATGACAACAAATTAAATATGCTATGTGCATCATATACATTATAGAATATAGTGTATCAAGACTTGGTTAGGCTGCTCTTTTTTTTTAATTATTAATTTTTTAAAGGTACAGTAAACAAAAAATTTAACTTTAATAATTCATATAGAACATTTAGTTTTAATCATCTTTCCAAATTACTTCAATTATTTATTTTGCTTTGTTATCTTTGTATGCTTTGTCGAAAAATAAACCTAGGTAGGCTCAGGGGCAGAATTACACTACTGGGAGCTAGCTGCTGATTGGTAGCTGCACATATATGCCTCTTGTCATTGGCTCACCTGATATGTTCAGGTAGCTCCCAGAAGTGCACTGTCGCTCCTTGAACAGAGTATACCAAGAGACTGAGGCAAATATAAAAGAACTAAAATAGAAAGTTGTTTAAAATCGTATGCGCTATATGAATCATGTATTTCAAATTTGGAGGTTATGTCCCTTTAATTGAATATAATGAAGCTTAACTTTTCTCTATTTTATATTTTTTGGATGTGTGATAAAACCTCATTCCAATCCATTGTATAGAGTTCTTTCCCTCTCTCTATGACTAATGAATTATCAATAATGTCTGATCCTAAAGTTTTATAGACACCTTGTATTTTGGCTAAAAAAAATATACAGTATCATTTTGTACGTATTTTTTTAGCACTACACATTAAATAAATTTGTAAAAATGCATCTCTACTAATTAATAAGGGGCGGTTTAAAATGTTAATGAATCCCCATAAATGGTCAGAAATAGATATAATTATAGATATAGAAAAAACACAATCACACAATCACAATAGCAATATTATGATATATGAATATTACAAATGTGAAATACAATTACAATATTGTGAAATATGGAAACGCAAAAAAAGTGATTGCAATTTTGTGAACTATGAATATTGCGATCATGAATGCGCGTCCTCAATATAATATAAATATGAATATTGAGAAATCGCAATCTTAAAATAAGTAAAAATACACACTTAAGGACACATTAGAAGATTAGTACAATCCCATGTACATACATATTGTAACATTATGAAAGGCAATACATATATATTAAACAATGTATATACATATTTCATATACCCACAATCCCCCAGCTCCTCGGTGTACTATTGATATGTTTAATTCACTATTGTATTGTAAGAACAGGGGTTGAGTTTCTGTTGACTCATGTAATTTATATTACCATACAGTACTGTGTAAAGGGATCATTTGCATTACACCTTCAATGTAGGTGGCGATGTTGCTTTGAATATATCGCCAGTATCAGAGAAGCATTGCCACCCACTGAAATGTATGGTAAAACGTCTCACAGCGATCCTGCGTTTAAACAGTACTGTCAGCCCTTTGGAATATTTTGCCGGCTTTCTTGACATCACAAAGGAAATGCTACATCCAGCAGTGTCTTTTTTTTTTTTTTTTTTTTTTTTAAAGGGACATTAAACTTAAAATTCTATTCATTATAAAAACTTTAATTATGCATAATTAAAAAATCATAATAATTAAAAAAGGTACTGTGTACTTTCCCCCAGAGAGATTGGAATTAATTCTGTGGAATCCTGAAAATTATATATGCAACATGATTGGTCGAAACGTGCTAGACCTCTTTTACATATAAATATAAACTTAAAGGGACATTAAACCCAAATTTTCTCTTTCATGATTCAGATAGAGAATACAATTTTAAACAACTTTCTTATATACTTCTGTTATCTAATTTGCTTCATTCTCTTGATATTCCTTCCTGAAAAGCATATCTAGATAGGATCAGTAGATTCTGATTGGTGGCTGCACATATTTGCCTCGTGATTGGCTCACCCATGTGCATTGCTATTTCTTTAACAAAGGATATCTAAATATTGAAGCAAATTAGATAATAGAAGTACATTGGAATTTTGTTTCAAATTGTATTCTCTGTCTGAATCATGAAAGAAAAATCTTGAGTTTAATGTCCATTTAAAGTAAGATAAATAACAGTGTGTTCCAAGACTGCTAAACAATGTAGTTGCAAAAATACTTTTTATTTTATTTAATATTTTTTTACTAAGTTGTTGGGAGTGCTGTAGTTGTAACCTATCATGTGTGAAGTTTCTTGCATGTCAATAACTGTGGTTTTGCCTACTGCTTATGCTATGCTGTACAGGAAATAGATTATTTGAATAATGTAACACTTTCCTTTCAGAGGGAGATGAAACATATGAACAACATATACATGTTCTGGAAATTGAGAACAGTCTAAATCATTTGCAACATTTCAAAGAAAATGTCTTATCTTATACCTTATTAATCATATTTTGTTTCCTAGCATTACTACTTTGCAACTGGGAAGAATTATCATTACCCCAGATGGGGTTCATATGGATAGAACAGAATTGTGAGTCATTACCTTCATAGGTCCATAAACTTCAGTGCGATCAAACATCTGTAGAAAGTAACTTAAGCTGCCCAGAGCTGCCTGCCAGGGCATGTATTCCACTTCCTTTGAAAGGAATTTTGTGGTATCCAGTGCCCTGGTGGTGCTTATATATTTTGCCCTAACAAAAAAATAAGAAATGGAGTTAAATTGTACAATGTATTTCAATTTCTGTTCTGACAGTAACATATGACAGTTACAGCTTGTGCTTGTTTTCTAAAACTTTATTAGTATCATTGATTGACCGGCCAAGAAATATAATTTAGCCTATAAATAAAGCATCTAATTGAGATATGGATGTGGGATTTTCAGAAGTTATGAACAAATGACATGGCTTGATTTTGTTTTTGTTTGTCATTAGAACTATTAGTAGCCCTGGACCATGAAACCAATGTATTTGTCTTTACAGAGTAACAGTCTGTAAAATGCTGCAGATTGAGACTAAGTTAAAGGGACAGTCAACTCAATTTAAAAAAAAAAAAAAAAGATAGGTAATCCCTTTATTACCCATTCCCCAGTTTTGCACAACTAACATAGTTATATTAATCCACTTTTTACCTCTGTGATTACCTTGTATTTTGATTGCCTTCTCTGACAGCCCCCTGATCACATGACTTTTTATTTATTATCTACTGACTTGCATTTTATCCAATTAGTGCAGTGTCTGCCAAAACCCATGGGCGTTAGCACAATGTTATCTATATGGATCACATGAACTAGCAGTACCTGTTGTGAAAAGCTAATAAAAAAGAATGTAATAAGAGGCTGTCTTTAGTGGCTTAGAAACAGGCAGAAATTTAGAGGTTTACAAATTATAAAGTATATTAATATAACAATATTCGTTGTACAAAGCTGGGGAATGGGTATTAAAGGCGTTATCTATCTTTTTAAACAATAACAATTTTGGTGCTGACTGTCCCTTTAATGCAAATTCTTTCTTTTTCTTTTTTTTCATGCTGGCAGAGCATTGTGCTGTCCTGGACAAAGGTGAGCAATCACATAAGTAAAGGTGTTAAAATAGATATATTCAATGTACCCTCCAATTTTTTACAACATTATGAAATACAGTAGGAATTTACATTAGTAATCATGAGGTAAACAAGAAAACAAAAAAATAATAAGGTTGGAAACAATAATAGGGGCACCCAATCATTTTTGTATAAAGGGTCAGTCATTAATATGGTTTGCAAAGGCCACATTAGTAACATTACATTATAATAAATGTAACTATGCACTACTCTGATTTATAACATTTGGTGCAAATACACGTTTAGTTACTGATGTACGGATCAAGAGCAAAATACACATAAAATGTTTTCCCAATTGAATACATTAATAAAAATCCACTGGTGAAAACAAATACTTTTTTATAAAATATTTTTAATATAATAATAATAAAATAATAATAATAATAATAATAATAAAGTTGGGTTGTAGTTTAAGCATTAAGTCGCTGTGGTTTGGAAATTATTATTTTTTTGTAATTGATGTAACAATAACTTAGGGACACAATTTTTAGAAACACTAAAACTTTTTTTTAATGATTTTAATATGAGAAGCCTCTACCAACAGTATTGTACATGTGTGTGTAATTGCTATCGGCATTAGATGGAGCATATAGTAAACCAGAAGGCCCAATGCTACATTACTGAATGGCATGCAGGGTTTAATACTTGCTCTTACCTTGCTAAATTAAAGGCATCATCTATAATCTGCGCCCGGTTACTAAGGGGAATCACCTACAACATAAAACAGGTTTAATGTATTATTACATTTCACACGGTGTAAATAACTTAGAGAAATTTCCAATGGTTCATTGCAGTGGTAGCTCTAGGGAAAAGCTGGCAAATGCTATGCACCCCCTTTCATTATTGTAGCAAACTCAAACGTTAGGAGAACTTTAAAGCCAAAATTAAATGTTGTAATTCAAATAGAGCATGTAATGTATTTAAAAAAATAAAATATAACAACTAAATACTTCTGTTTAAAATTTGACTTTTTCTTTTTGATATCCTTTGTTGAAGAGCATATCTAGATATGCACAGGAGCATGCAATGACTTGAGCACTAAATGGCAGTAATGTTTGCATCACTTTGTTACAAACATTGTTGCAAGCACTGCTGCTATATAGTGCAAAATATATTTTCATGCTCTTGAGCTTACCTAGTTATGCTCTTCAACAGAGGATACTGAGACAATAAAGTCAATTTGATGATGGAAGTAAGCTGGACATTTTTCTTTTCTTTTTTTGTGTCCATAGCGTTCTTTGTAAAGCAAGCAGAAAAGTAATGGTGAGAGAATATGGATTTAAAGGGACAGTTAAGTCCAAAATAAACTTTCATGATTTAAATAGGGCATGTAATTTTAAACAACTTTCCAATTTACTTTTATCACCAATTTTGATTTGTTCTCTTGGTATTCTTAATTGAAAGCTAAACCTAGGAGGCTCATATGCTAATTTCTTAGACCTTGAAGGCCGCCTCTAATCTGAATGCATTCTGACAGTTTTTTACCACTAGAGGGCATTAGTTTATGTTTGTCATATAGATAACATTGAGCGCACGCACGTGAAGTTACCTAAGAGTGTGCACTGATTGGCTAAAATGCAAGTCTGTCAAAAGAACTGAAATAAGGGGGCAGTTTGCAGAGGCTTAGATACAAGGTAATCACAGAGGTAAAATGAGTATTATTATAATGTGTTGGTTATGCAAAACTGGGGAATAGGTAACAAAGGGATTATCTATCTTTATAAGCAACAAAAATTCTGATGTTGACTGTCCCTTTAAAAAAAAAAAAATGTAGCAAAATACTATAAAGTATTAAGCTCCCAATCTGCATCTCTGTACCTTTGATATTTAGCTTTGTGGTCAACATTTTGCATACCTACAGTATATGTTAAACTCTAAAACTACTTATGGTTCATTGTTTCCTGTATTTAGGACATTTTTTAAATAGACATACACACAAATAATTAGCTACCGTAGTCTAAAATCTTTAATAGTGATCATTTAATATATTATAAATTCAATATAATAAAAACTATATAAAATGTTGCCACTTAAAAGGAATTGGAGATGTAAACTTTATAGTGCCATCATTTTCTGATTTTGTCTCAAGATCATTTTAAGATATTCATGTGTTACCAGTCTAGGGGCGCGATCCGATATAGATCGCAGTTTGCGGCGCAAGCGAGGAGACCGGCGTCGCCCGCAGTTTCAGCTCGCAACTCGAGCCATCCCATATAAGTCGCCGTCAGATGCTAACGTGCCGTAAGTCTGACAAACCAGCGATGTCCAGAAATCTGCGTAAGTACAAATTTCTGGCGTCGCCAGTGACTTGCGGCACGTTAGAATCTGCCGGCGCCTATAAAACCTGACTAAAGTTTAAAACACCCGCACTGTCTAACACGCCTCCCTAACATAGCCCGCACTGTCTAACACGCCTCCCTAACATAGCCCGCACTGTCTAACACGCCTCCCTAACATAGCCCGCACTGTCTAACACGCCTCCCTAACATAGCCCGCACTGTCTAACACGCCTCCCTAACATAGCCCGCACTGTCTAACACGCCTCCCTAACATAGCCCGCACTGTCTAACACGCCTCCCTAACATAGCCCGCACTGTCTAACCCTCTATCCGCTATCCCCCCTCACTAGCCTAACAATAAAAAAAGCTATTAACCCCTAAACCGCCGCTCCTTTACCCCGCCGCAACCTAATAAAGTTATTAACCCCTAAACCGCCGCTCCCGTACCCCGCCGCCAGCTATATTATATCTATAACCCCCTAAAGTGAGCCCCTAACACCGCCGCCATCTATATTACAATTATTAACCCCTAATGTAAGCCCCTTACACCGCCGCCATCTCTATTAAAATGATTAACCCCTAATTTAATCTACCTACCCCGCCGCCAGCTATATTATCTATATTAACCCTAAGTATATTATAGTTAATATAGTTATTACATTATATATATTAACTATATTAACCCTAATTATATTAGGGTTAATATAGTTAATATAGTTACTATAGTATTTATATTAACTATATTAACTCTATCTAACCCTAACACCCCTAACTAAATTTATATTAAATTAATCTAATTCATTTATAAACTAAAATATTCCTATTTAAATCTAAATACTTACCTATAAAATAAACCCTAAGATAGCTACAATATAATTAATAATTACATTATAGCTATGTTAGGGTTAATATTTATTTTACAGGTAAATTGTTAATTATTTTAACTAGGTATAATAGATATTAAATAGTTATTAACTATTTAATATCTACCTAGTTAAAATAATTACCCAATTACCTGTAAAATAAATCCTAACCTAAGTTACAAATACACCTACACTATCAATAAATTAAATAAACTACAAACATCTATCTAAAAATACAATTAAATTAACTAAACTAAATTACAAAAAAAAACAAACACTAAATTACAAAAAATAAAAAAAAGATTAAAAGATTTTTAAGCTAATTACACCTATTCTAAGCCCCCTAATAAAATAATAAACCCCCAAAATAACAAAACTTCCCTGCCCTATTCTAAATTAAACAAATTTCAAAGCTCTTTACCTTACCAGCCCTTAAAAGGGCCTTTTGTGGGGCATGCCCCAAAGAATTCAGCTCTTTTGCATTCAATAAATACAATCCCCCCCCCCATTACAACCCACCACCCACATACCCCTATTCTAAACCCACCCAAACCCCCCTTAAAAAATCCTAACACTACCCCCCTGAAGATCTCCCTACCTTGTCTTCACCACACCGGGCCGAACTCCTGATCCGATCCGGGCGATGTCGTCCTCCAAGCGGCAAAGAAGAAATCTTCCTCCGGCGATGTCATCCTCCAAGCGGCAAAGAAGAATTCTTCCTCCGGCGACGTCTTCCTCCAAGCGGCAGCAAAGTCTTCAGTCTTCCGGCGGCATCTTCAATCTTCTTTCTTCGCTCCGCCGCCGCGGAGCATCCATCCCGGCCGATCGCTAAACTTGGAATGAGGTACCTTTAAATGACGTCATCCAAGATGGCGTCCGCCGAATTCCGATTGGCTGATAGGATTCCATCAGCCAATCGGAATTAAGTTAAAAAAATCTGATTGGCTGATTGAATCAGCCAATCAGATTCAAGTTAAATCCGATTGGCTGATCCAATCAGCCAATCAGATTGAGCTCGCATTCTATTGGCTGATCGGAACAGCCAATAGAATGCGAGCTCAATCTGATTGGCTGATTGGATCAGCCAATCGGATTGAACTTGAATCTGATTGGCTGATTCAATCAGCCAATCAGATTTTTTTAACTTAATTTCCGATTGGCTGATAGAATCCTATCAGCCAATCGGAATTCGGCGGACGCCATCTTGGATGACGTCATTTAAAGGTACCTCATTCCAAGTTTAGCGATCGGCCGGGATGGATGCTCCGCGGCGGCGGAGCGAAGAAAGAAGATTGAAGATGCCGCCGGAAGACTGAAGACTTTGCTGCCGCTTGGAGGAAGACGTCGCCGGAGGAAGAATTCTTCTTTGCCGCTTGGAGGATGACATCGCCGGAGGAAGATTTCTTCTTTGCCGCTTGGAGGACGACATCGCCCGGATCGGATCAGGAGTTCGGCCCGGTGTGGTGAAGACAAGGTAGGGAGATCTTCAGGGGGGTAGTGTTAGGATTTTTTAAGGGGGGTTTGGGTGGGTTTAGAATAGGGGTATGTGGGTGGTGGGTTGTAATGGGGGGGGGGATTGTATTTATTGAATGCAAAAGAGCTGAATTCTTTGGGGCATGCCCCACAAAAGGCCCTTTTAAGGGCTGGTAAGGTAAAGAGCTTTGAAATTTGTTTAATTTAGAATAGGGCAGGGAAGTTTTGTTATTTTGGGGGTTTATTATTTTATTAGGGGGCTTAGAATAGGTGTAATTAGCTTAAAAATCTTTTAATCTTTTTTTTATTTTTTGTAATTTAGTGTTTGTTTTTTTTTGTAATTTAGTTTAGTTAATTTAATTGTATTTTTAGATAGATGTTTGTAGTTTATTTAATTTATTGATAGTGTAGGTGTATTTGTAACTTAGGTTAGGATTTATTTTACAGGTAATTGGGTAATTATTTTAACTAGGTAGATATTAAATAGTTAATAACTATTTAATATCTATTATACCTAGTTAAAATAATTAACAATTTACCTGTAAAATAAATATTAACCCTAACATAGCTATAATGTAATTATTAATTATATTGTAGCTATCTTAGGGTTTATTTTATAGGTAAGTATTTAGATTTAAATAGGAATATTTTAGTTTATAAATGAATTAGATTAATTTAATATAAATTTAGTTAGGGGTGTTAGGGTTAGATAGAGTTAATATAGTTAATATAAATACTACAGTAACTATATTAACTATATTAACCCTAATATAATTAGGGTTAATATAGTTAATATATATAATGTAATAACTATATTAACTATAATATACTTAGGGTTAATATAGATAACATAGCTGGCGGCGGGGTAGGTAGATTAAATTAGGGGTTAATAATTTTTATATAGGTGGCGGCGGTGTAAGGGGTCAGATTACGGGATAGATAAGGTAGATGGCGGCGGTTTTAGGGGCTCACAGTAGGGGGTTAGTTTATGTAGATGGCGGCGGGGTCGGGGAGCGGCGTTTTAGGGGGTAATAACTTTATTAGGGATTTCGGGGGGGGGGGGATCGCGGTTGACAGGGAGATAGACATTGCGCATGCGTTAGGTGTTAGGTTTATTTTAGAAGATCGCGGTTGACAGGGAGATAGACATTGCGCATGCGTTAGGTGTTAGGTTTATTTTAGAAGATCGCGGTTGACAGGGAGATAGACATTGTGCATGCGTTAGGTGTTAGGTTTATTTTAGCAGCTAGTTTAGGGAGTTACGGGGCTCCAATAGTCAGCGTAAGGCTTCTTACGGCTGCTTTTTGTGGCGAGGTGAAAATGGAGTAAGTTTTCTCCATTTTCGCCACGTAAGTCCTTACGCTGCATATTGGATACCAAACTGCGCGGGTTTGGTATACCTGCCTATAGCCCAAAAAACTGCGGGCGACGGCAGAAATATACGGGCGTAACTTCTAGGTTACGCCGTATATAGGATACCAAATCCGCGCAATTATTGGCGTCGCCGGCTTTTGCGGGCGACGCTTTATATCGGATCGACCCCTAGGTAGGAAGGTGACCAGCAGACCATTGTTTGGTTCATAAGGGAAGAGCACCCAGGTGATTTTAAAAACAAAAAAACAAAACAAGCAATACAACTTCATAGTTATCCAAGCAGCAGTAAAATTGACAATTAGATTTAATTTGCATATAGGTGTGAACTACATACCTAGTCACATTATGTCCTTCCTCATATATTTCCTAGTATTTATTAATTTAGCATTCCAGCACACTGGTAATTAAATTACATCCAGGTTACTTACATCAGGGTTGTCCTGCAGGGCAGTTAGAATCTTGTTCCAGTTGCCATCATCATAATTAACCCTGAAGTACCCAGTTACATTGATGTTTGCAATCAGCCAATCGTTTCCAGAAGTCCTAAATTGGCTGTTTGAGGCTAAAATGCAGACATGGTAAGGATCATTATTTACTATTTGACAAGTAGTCTACAAATACTGATTGCCTTATTGGTGCTGTATAAAGATAACACATTGTATATGACCATGAAATGCTAATGCATTTAACACTTTCCAAATACTACAGTAAAATACTATTTTTTTTTAAAGAGATTATAATATGATTTAGCTTCTTTCCTAAAAATCAATGTTTTGCAGTACACCAGGCATATATTAACCCCAAGGATCCCATTAAAGGGACAAGAACCCCAAATTTAGAAAGAGCATGTCATTTTAAACAACTTTTCCATTTTCTTCTTTTATCTAATTTGCTTGGTTCTCTTGATATCCTTTATTGAAAAGCATATCTAAATAGGCTCAGTATCTGCTGATTGGTGGCTGCACATAGAGGCCTCTTGTGATTGGCTCATCTATATGCATTGATATTTTTTCAACAAAGGATATTTAAAGAATGAAGCAAATTATATAATAAAAGTACATTGGAATGTTGTTTAAAATTGTATTCTCTATTTGAATCATGAAAGGAAAAGGTTGTGTTTCATGTCCCTTGAAGTACACAGAAATGTATCCTACCTGCAGCATTCAGAAGCCAGTAATCCGTTGAAGGGGAGTTATTTATTGTATAGGAAACTGGCACTTTCCATACGTAACTGTAAAGTGATAAAAAGCAGTGATGAAAAAAAACAAACATAACATTATATAATGCTGAGTTGAGATGAAGATGGCATACACAAAACAATTATTTTATGCCATCAGGTTAGTGTTGCTAAGCAACATACTCTAAGGTTTACATTTTCTTCTAAAAACTACAGAGTTGCTATATGTTAAACCTAGGGAAAATGGACACCAAAAACACTTTAAAACCAGTGAAGGTCAACTGGCAGCACACAGGCCCTATTTGTTTGCCGTCTGCATCTGGCAGGTATTTTAGCTGCACAGTCACATGGGTATGATTGGCCATGGGGCAGAGTGGCAATTACCACCCCCACCTCAATGAATAAAGGACTTGGGGTGGCACAGTATATATGCAGAGGCACAGAGGGGGTGGGCTCCTGTGGAGTTACCAAGTGACAGCAATTCACTTTGTAGGGGCAAACCTGTTTTTGAATTATTCAGCTGAGACCACTTTTCTCTAAATACATTTCTGATGGTATCTCTGTTATTATAAAAAGTAAAGCAGCAACCATTATGTGTGTGTGTATGTGAGTGCCTATTTGTGTATGAACATATAGTATGTGTTTGTGGCTATATGTGTGTGGCTGTGTATATGAATAGATTTCTATGCATGCATGTGTTAATATGTGTATTTGTAATTTTGTGCCTGTATGTTTGTGACTTCGTATGTGTGTGTAAAGCTAATAAAATCGCACAGGATTTCATGGCAATGTAGGTTGTATCCGAATGTTTTTTGTTTTGTTTTTTTTTGTAGTTCTTGTTTGACAATGAAAGCCTTTAATAAAAA